>NC_056734.1:891580880-891743380 GCF_019279795.1 Protopterus annectens
CACAAACAAACAAATAAGGCTGTCATTACCAGGATACTAGCAAAGCACAAACCCATGGCTGACTACCTGGACGTTATCTCCCCAAAATGTCTGTCAACCCAGGAAATCTAGATTTCCAGCCCTAGTGACTGTAATGGCTCAAAGAAAAAATGCTGGCCTTATACAAAAACTGAATAAGTTAGAATATCAAAATTACATTTTTATGGATGGCAAGGCCCACAAGATATTTCATTGTTGGCCATTCCCACTATAACCTTCTTATTTGTTTATTCCAGTTCCTTTGTAAGTGCACCTGATGGGTGTAAAGAAACTTTTAATATGCTTGACATTTTGGGTGTCATTTGCTCTAATAATTCTCATCTCAAAAAATACCATAATGTTTTTAACTGGCTTGTGGAACCTGAATTCACATTTTATTTATTATACATTTTCTTTCTAATTTCCAAAGGAACAGATATGGAATCTTCCACTGATGTTCGAAAACGGATTTACCAGCCATCCTACATCCAGGAGCAGTATGTGCTAACTCGTTGTTCAGTCAGTGGTGAAAAGCTACACAGGCACACTTATGGCTCTACCAGCAGTGAATCAACCAGCTCTAGAGAAGTTGCAGCCAATGGAAGTTCAGTACTTAATGGTCTGGAAATGGTCTCTCAGCAGGGTCAGAAAAGCTTTGTCAACTTTAATGCTCCTTCAAAGTTCACAAGACTGTCCCAGTCAGAGGCAGGAGGCAGTGAGGTAAGAACTACTGTGTGTTCTTGTATGTTAGGATTTGTGTGTGTATGTGTGTGTGCTTGTGTTTGTGAGTGCTTGCATTTCTACCTACCACCACTGAAATGAGATCACAAGAAAGGCATTGTTTCCAGCCGGAGATACAATTAATAAATTAGCCATTAGACTACTGTAGCAGGAAGACTAGGACGAACTAGAGTCATCAAGTGTCCAATGGGAGTAAGTGACTGATGGCATCAGTATCCAATAAGATGTTAGTAATGGTAGCCTATGCAGCCACAAATATGTTGCTGCAGAACTCAGAAAAGAAAGACATTCACTACTGGGACTGTGGGTGCCCAGTCCTGCATGGGTCTACTTTACATGGTCGACATTTCAGAAAGTCGACTTTCATATGTCCGCGACCATATGATCGATTTTCAGAATGCTGACCATGTAAAATAAACCTAAAAACACAACAAACACCTTAAACTGTTAGCAGGGTGGCTCTGCCCCCCCCCTGCACCTCCTGTGGGGGGACTACACCCCCCACATGCCCTGTAAATTTAATATACCAACTCTGAGATCACACTACAGTGTGGAAGTGGGACATTTTCCCATTCCGCACTGTGCGGAGATAGCAGTTCCCCATGGTTGGCTTTTTAAAAGTCGATCATATAGTCTCGGCCATATGAAAGTCGACTTTATGAAAAGTCAACCATGTGAAGGGGACCTGTAGTGCACACATAATTATTTATTTTTGAGTTTTCACAAGGGGATCTTAGCTGGACAGAGGGCATATTCAGTGAATGCCAGGAGGAAAAATCTCTTTTCTGTGGAGAAATTGTGCTTATTTTACTTTTGTGGGCTGACATTGTGTTCTAAATTGCTTTGTACTACATTTTTTCTGTCAAAAAAGTAACTTTTGTCAACTGGTAGTGTTCACCTGCAATTGCTGCTTATCTTCCTGTAGAAAGGGGTACACATTTTCTGCTTGACACTGGAACACACTACCAGTCTCATGGATGGTCCTTCTTCCAGTGACAAAAAAAATAACAAACAGGCTTTGGCACCCCAGCAGGCTAACAGTTTGACTTGGCCACAGGTGGGTGACGCTGCTGTGGCCATTTGTTATACCTCAGACAATTTATCTTTTACCCCTGCACCCTCTGGTGTAACACCGAAATCCACTATGGACTGGCAATCAGCCATGTCCACTGTGGCTGCTGGGGTCCCATCAGTAGGCAAGGGGAAGCCACTCTTGTCAGTACTGGTGCAGGGAATATGGAAGGTTTCCATGTTGTATCAGAATGTTTTGCCTATCCCTGGGGAAGCTGTTGCTGCCATTAATAACATGGTTGGCTCCATTTTTTTTCCTGTCAAAAGAAACAGAAAACAAATTTTGTTTGGATAAAAGTAGTTTATTGGGTCTCTCAGGGCTTAAATTAGGTTACTGATCCTTCTTGTAAACTAGTTTCTGGTAAAAGAAATAGGGGTTCCTCTTTTCCTGAAGAGATTCATGTAATGACTGATGCAGGATTTTTTCCACAGACGTCTGACTCAGAAACAGAGGAGAGCTTAATTTCGGATTCTCCATGTGAGGGGTTTTCTTTCCCTGAGACTAATGCTAGAAAGTGCTAGTGTTGTCAGAGGGAAAATACTGAGGTTTCTCAGTCCATCAGAAAATATTATGAGTCGTTGCAGAAAGATTTTCCAGAATCTACATCTATGCCTCCTATTCTGTCTGCTTTGTGAGTATGTCATTGTTACTGCCTGCAATTTTTTGATAGTCAACCAGCAGCCCTTAAAAAGGCAGATAGGGTGTATAAAGTGCCTCAGTCTTTTACATTTTTATACACTATTCCCAAACCTGACCCAGAAGCTATAGATTTAGTTGATCTCACTGCTACCTCACACTTAGTTAACTCAAATCCAACTCTTTCTAATAAGGATGGGAAAGTTATTCATAAGTTTGGGGGGGAGTGTAGACTTCTACAACTTGGATTTTCTGAATTGTCAGGCTCATATATTAAAGTTTATCTGATTAATTGTGAAAGCATGAGGAATGTTGTATCTTCAGTTTCTTCTTGTAAGGAAAAATCTGCTTTAAATAGCTTAGTTTCTTCTATTGCACAGGTCATTACTCATTGTTTTCAGTATGTGTTTGACTCTGTAAATACTTCTTCCAAGGCTATGGCCACTGGTATTTAAAAATGAGATTTTAAGTTCTCCCTTGGAAAGAGGTTTAGTGTTTGCTCCCTCTGATGTAGAGGTGATCAAAAAGTATGATGAAAGGAGAAGGCTGATCTAGGGAATCTCAATTATTTTTCCAGCCCTTCTTTTCCAAATTATCAAACTGATTTTCTAATTTTTCATCCAATTTTGGTTAAAAAAAAAAAAAACAGAATAAACCGTTTCAACAAAATACAGGTAAACAGACATTTAAGAAGAAATGGCAAGGGAGTTCCACAAAGAAGTCTTGAACCTCCCAAAATCAAAGATAGTCCAACAAGTCTGAATGATTATTCAAGAAACCTTTTGACCCCAACCCCACCCATTTTTCTCTTTGCAACAGATTGTTTCAGCAAAATGAGTTCTGAAAATCATTCATCAAGGTTACAGATGACAGTGTGAGGTAATTCCTGCTTTCCAGGGTGTCATTCCTCTACCTCTAGATCAGAATCTTGTTTCCACAAGTTCTTTATTTCATCACATGTCCCAGGAATTGATAGAACCAGTCACTCCTGCCAGGGTGGGGAATGTTTTTTATTCAAAGATGTTCCTAGTGCCAAAGAAAGATAATACTTGGAGACCAGTTGTGGATCTTTCTTTTCTAAACCTGTTTGTGTTAGTGTCCAAATTCAAACTGATGTCACTTCATAGCCTGTTATCTCTTTTTCCTCTTTCAAAGTACCTGACATCACTAGACTAAAAAGATGCTTATCATCACATCCCTATTCATCCAGACTTCAGACATGACTTAAGGTTTTGTGTGTATGGATCACATTATTAGTTCTCTGCCTTATCATTTGGACTATCCACAACGCCAAGAGTGCTCACTCAGTATCTAGCTCCAGTTATAGCTTATTGCAGGCTACATGGTATCCACATTTTACTTATTTAAATGTTTTTCTTATCTTTGTAGAGTAGTTTTCAAAGTGTCAGGAATCTCTCTTTTGGGTAAAAGAGCTCTTATATAAGCTGGCATTCCAAGAGAACATTCAAAAGTCGTTCTTGACTCCCTCACACAGAATTCTATTCTGGGATGTCAACTAAACACTTGAGTTCAAAGAACTTTTCTTCACAGGAAAAAAACAGATCTTTATCTAGATCTGTTTCTAAGGTTTTCTACTCAGACTTTGGTCACTGTAAGAGATGTCTCAGGATTGTGTGTCCCATGGCATCTATGATTCTCATGATACCCCAGCATCAACATCCTTTATCACGTCAAATCCCATTGCTGGGGATTGTCAGAAGAGAAATATTTTGGTTTAGACAGCACATGTCCTTAAATCCAAGTCACGCATCCTCCTTCCCTACTCCTAAACAGTTAGTCTGGGCTAGAAGAGCACTCTATTCAATATATAGTTTTAGAACAATGAAATGCACAATTCAGCTGCTCTAAAATATAAATAAATAAATAAAATGTGGTGCTCTTCTTTGATAAAATGCACCTGCCCTTTGGTGTGACAGACTCTTGAGGGAAGAGGTGCTTCACTTGACTTAACCATTCAAATTAAACAATGTTACGTTAGACTTGAGCATTGCAAGGCCACCTCACAACATTCAAATTAGTAGGAGCAAAGAGGTGGTGCTCTGTTAGTACTGAGTGTCTGCGTCAATGTGATTTTTTTTTTTTTTAATTCTAAACTCTAATGTCGGGTTTACTGATCGGCTGTATCCTCAGCATGGAAGTAGGGACATTTATGGACATTGAGAGGAAATGTGAAAGACAGAAAGCAGTGAGGTAAGAATTATTATTTTTTGCCCATGATGCTGGCAGTGATCAACCAGATATTTTTTTGCAATATTTATAGTGATTTGTGTGACGCTGAAAGTGGCCAACAAGAAATTTTTTGCATTATTTATGATGACTTGTGTGGAGCATCATGGAATACATTAATGTGTGGCATCTTATCTGTGTGGACAAGCAAAGGCTAAACTTATTATGTGGCCATCAGACCTCATGACTGCTGGGTGGATGTTGAACAAACCTCTCAACTGTCTACTTCTGTCTCACAGATACTTTGGGGAGAAAAGGTAGTAGATTACACCTAATAAATAATGACAATTAGAGTTATAGCTTTCTTTTGTTTAAGAAAATGCATTTTATTCCAAATGTTCTTAGCCTGACAACTCCTCGTGTTAATAGTATTAAAATTTTAAAATGTGTCCCTGACTGTTTTTTAATTTGTCTCTGATTCTTTAGGTAAGATGTTGAGAACTATGAGATTAGAGTTATTGGTACTTATGTAATATCGCAACCAGATTGTGAAGTCGCTCTAATTCCTTATGTTACAGGGAATGTAATATATCCTGCACTGGCAAGGGGGTGTGTAAAGTACAAATTACTTGTATCACTTCGGCTCTGTGAAAGGGACAGGAATAACGGCCAAATTCTTCCTTCCCGGTAACGTCCTTTACCCCGTAAGTGAATGCAAAATTAACCTGACTGCCACTACACATAAGGCATATGTATTCCATTAGTTACTGACTTCCATCCTCCGATCATCCTGGTGACTTGGTAAACAGTCACACATTTTATGAGGGCCATACTGATAATATCTGTCACAAAGCTGGACATTGTGTGAAAAGTTGGACAGTTTTCAGGTGTGTATAGATGGAATGGCAGTGACACACAAGTGTGAAATCCTAATATTAGAGCAAACATTCACAGTCGGAAGAAAGACAGCAGTTCTGTGGAACAGGCTGTTTAATTCATTACTCCAGGAATATTATCGCTACATGTCACAAACTGAAAACGGACATGCCAGTTTTGCCTTTTACATTCATCTTTCAGCTGTAAGTGAAGGGAACCTTTGCTAATTAAGTCACACTGAGACACATTCTCAACATGGTGCTGCATGTAATGTGGCGGAAACGTAAAATAACGGGAGGGCAACTTGCTAAAAATCTGGGTACATTGCAAATATTTATACAGTTTGCGATTGACACAATAACGTGAAATACTTTTCTCGACACCTAAATACCCCATGAGAACTTAGTACTTCGGTATTATCAGTTAGAAATCTGGTTGCGATAATATGTAAGTACCGAGTTATTATTTCACATTGTCTTATTATGTCAAGTCCCCATGTTAATGCTACTAATATTTTAAAATCTGTCACCAATTGATTATTTATTTATTTTGGGGGGAGGACTTGTCCCTGGTTCTGAAGGCATGAAGCTGAGAGCCATGGGGATGGGGTTATTACTTCACTTTCCCTTATTCAGTCAAGTCCTCGTGTTGATAATACTAATATTTTCAAATGTGACCTTGACTTTTTTTTTTTAGGAGGAGTGTCCCTAATTTGGGGGTTAAGAGGAAGACATCTATGGAGTTGGGGTTTGCTGGATGAATGTAACTGGCACTCTTTTCCTTTAAGTAAACATTACTGCCTGGTTTTGCAGGACTGGTGTGCATTTAAAGACAAGTAAGATCGTCTACTTAACTTGACACCTGATATGCACAGACAGGAGGTATAGTTGCTGGCTGTATGTAAAGGAAAATGACTAGCTGCATGCTGTTGCTTGCTTAGTATTCTGACTTTGCAGGACTGGTGTGATTCATGCAAAGCAGCTTGGAACACTTTAATGAGCAAGACGTGTTTCCTTGGAACAGAGGTGAAATGCATTAGATGGCCATCCTCTTTCTATCACAATCCAGCAGCTGAATTATACACATATGTGGCTATAACTGCTTGGTTTGGGTTGAGTAGCTGAAAATAACTGACCCTCACTGAGCTTGTACAAGAAAAGTATACTGTCTAAAAGTAAACGGAAAACATTACTCTAATTATTTTTTCCTCACAATCAAACCTCAAGTGCATATACAGCTGGCTATATTCTGGGGAGAGTAAAAAACTATTCTGTTTATGTATGTCTGTCCAAGTGTGACATCAGACAGGCACACAGAGATGGGTGTTTTTTGTGTGTAGTAGGGTGAGGAGGTATGCTTTGTATATATATATATATATATATATATATATATATATATATATGTGTGTGTGTGTGTGTGTGTGTGTGTGTGTGTGTGTGTGTGTGTATATATATATATATATATATATATATATGTATATATATATATATATACATATATATATATATATATATATGTATATATATATGTATATATATATATATATATATATATATATATATATATATATATGTATATATATATATATATATATATATATATATATATATGTATATATATATATATATATATATATATATATGTATGTATATATATATATATATATATATATATATATATATATATATATATATATATATATATATATAAAACAAAAACAGCAGTGACTTGAAATATATGATTGCAGCCATTTGTCTCTTAATTTTCACCCTAATAGCTTTCCTAAGGTTGCATAGGGATCAGGTACTACTTACAGATGTGATTTATGTATCATCACAAGCATTTATCCTCTGTGTGGATATAACTCATTTTTTCCCTTGAAATAAAAGTTATGGTTGACTTTCTTTCCTTGTGTATAATTTCTGTTCAGGTCATCATTGAATCAAAAGGTTGGAAAAAAGTTCAACAAATGCATCTCAGAACATCTATAACCCAGTGGCTTTTGATGTCTAACAGCTTCTATGTTTCCAGCTTAATTTAGGCATTACGGTGTAGTCTTGGTCAGTTAGGGTATGTTGAAAGCATTTAGTGAAAACCAAATTTGAAGATCAAGACTGATTTTTTCTCTTAATCATGACTTTTGTTCAGGCCACCACTGGATGAAAAACTTGTTTTAAAGAAATGTAAAATGAAAGTCAGAGCATGTAGAACACCCATGGCTTAATGCAATTATTTCTTACCCAATTACTATAGTGTAGTCTTGGTTACTTGGGATGCATAGAAAGAATTCAGGCAAAACCAAATTTGAATGGCAAGACTGAATTCTCCCCTTAATCATAATTTTTCTTCAGACCATCAAGGGACATAAAGCTTGTTAAAAAAATCCAATGGAAAATGCAGCTCAAAAAATTATCTAAAAGCTTCCATGGCTTCTAGGGGTCTTGCAAGCCCCAGATTAATACAGTTGTTTTCTAGACAGTTGTCAGACAGCAGTTTTGCCTAGTTAAAATATGTTGAAGGAATGAATGAGTAGATGCAGTAAAAAACTGAGGAGTAAGACAAACTGTGAGAAAAATGGAAGAAAAAAGGTGATCAGAATGCTGTGGATAAGCCGGGATTGGGGAACTAGGTAATGTTTGGGGGGTGGTGCCAGGGAGCCCTTTCACCTAGGGTTCCTGTTAACCTAGGGCTGGCTCTGTATGGAGTAAATGATGCTGATAAAATTGCTGGAAATGTCCACTGTCAGGCTAAAGGCAAAAACAGTGCAATAAGAAAAATCCCTCCTCCAAGTATTTCAGTGTAAGGATTGAAGTGTGTATTTCAGACATAAAAACCTGATAGCTATTCACCACCCACACAGCGTATGGATAGTCAGAAGGATCATACATAAGATGGGGAGGCTCCATGGGACACAGGTAATGCAAGATACACCCGTATACCACAAAGCATCTAGTGCTGAAATTAGCAAAAAGGAAAAAGAGAGAAAGAAGGAAAGAGGGAATAAATGATGAAAAAAGAAATATGTTTCCCGTTACTAAGCTGACCTGTATCATTGACTGACCTTCACAACAGACTGAGATGAGCTGAGGCACCAAAAAATGCAGCCAGAGCTTCCGCTGGATGTCCCAGATGCCACACTGGCCTTCTCTTGGACAAGACAGTAAGTCACCAAGACACGCATAAGCCTTTTTGCTGCAGGATATCCTAAAAGTAGGGCAAAGATCATGTGTGTTGTGCATACATAGTCTAGGGATACAGAGATGTATTCATGCAAGCATTCTAAGCTTGATGTGCACTATGTTAAAGGATGAGGCAGCAAGGTGCAGGAATTGCTTTATGTGAACTATGTTAGAGGATGAGGCAGCAAGGTGCAGGGATTGCTTTATGTGAACTATGTTAGAGGATGAGGCAGCAAGGTGCAGGGATTGCTTTATGTGAACTATGTTAGAGGATTAGGCAGCAAGTTGCAGGGATTGCTTTATGTGAACTATGTTAGAGGATGAGGCAGCAAGGTGCAGGGATTGCTTTATGTGAACTATGTTAGAGGATGAGGCAGCAAGGTGCAGGGATTGCTTTATGTGAACTATGTTAGAGAATGAGGCAGCAAGGTGCAGGGATTGCTTTATGTGAACTATGTTAGAGGATGAGGCAGCAAGGTGCAGGGATTGCTTTATGTGAACTATGTTAGAGGATGAGGCAGCAAGGTGCAGGGATTGCTTTATGTGAACTACGTTAGAGGATGAGGCAGCAAGGTGCAGGGATTGCTTTATGTGAACTATGTTAGAGGATGAGGGAGCAAGGTGCAGGGATTGCTTTATGTGAACTATGTTAGAGGATGAGGGAGCAAGGTGCAGGGATTGCTTTATGTGAACTATGTTAGAGGATGAGGCAGCAAGGTGCAGGGATTGCTTTATGTGAACTATGTTAGAGGATGAGGCAGCAAGGTGCAGGGATTGCTTTATGTGAACTATGTTAGAGGATGAGGCAGCAAGGTGCAGGGATTGCTTTATGTGAACTATGTTAGAGGATGAGGCAGCAAGGTGCAGGGATTGCTTTATGTGAACTATGTTAGAGGATGAGGCAGCAAGGTGCAGGGATTGCTTTATGTGAACTATGTTAAAGGATGAGGCAGCAAGGTGCAGGGATTGCTTTATGTGAACTATGTTAGAGGATGAGGCAGCAAGGTGCAGGGATTGCTTTATGTGAACTATGTTAGAGGATGAGGCAGCAAGGTGCAGGGATTGCTTTATGTTAACTATGTTAGAGGATGAGGCAGCAAGGTGCAGGGATTGCTTTATGTGAACTATGTTAGAGGATGAGGCAGCAAGGTGCAGGGATTGCTTTATGTTAACTATGTTAGAGGATGAGGCAGCAAGGTGCAGGGATTGCTTTATGTGAACTATGTTAGAGGATGAGGGAGCAAGGTGCAGGGATTGCTTTATGTGAACTATGTTAGAGGATGAGGCAGCAAGGTGCAGGGATTGCTTTATGTGAACTATGTTAGAGAATGAGGCAGCAAGGTGCAGGGATTGCTTTATGTGAACTATGTTAGAGGATGAGGCAGCAAGGCGCAGGGATTGCTTTTAAGGACCAGTCGTAATACAAGGGAGTAAGAAGAAAAGAGCAGAGGAGGGGTGGAAGGTATGGCAGAGTAAGACAGTGAATCAGTCCTGGTCCTGGGTAGGACACCAGTGCATCACAGGATGCATATGCACACACACGCACACACTCACAACATCTGTAGACATTTAAGGTTTAGCATTAGTATACCTGCTTGCAACCCTGATGATGTGGGAGGAATGGAAACCATGGAGAAAATCCATGTGGACACAGGGATAATATGCAGACCTTTGAAATAATGCATGCAACATGGGAACACACTCAGAGAACAGCCAATTGCACTAGGTGTAGAATATCAAAATAAGAAATTTGTTTTGAATGTAACAGAAACCCTGAAGTACACGATGATATTAATATTCACAAAAAATTATGTAAATAAAAAAGTACAAAAAGTTGCAAGTCTGACTGCATCATCCATTGTTCTAATTAGAAGCATTACTTTCTTATCCATGGCTAAAACGTGATTTTTGGTTATAATCAGGGGAGTCAGTTTTGAGTAATTCCACTTTCATTTTTATAACTAGCAGGCTCATATTAAGTAGGACTTGCACTGTTAGATTGTAGGCTTGGGAAGTGAACTTTTTTAGTATTCTTACAATGCATTGGCTGTCGTCTTGTGGAAATTAGTTGAATTGGAAATATTCCTAAAATTTCTTATGCATCAGCTCATGTCAGTCCCAGAAATAATGCAAACAATGAATAATTATGTTGAGTTAAGTTTAAGTGAAATTTCATTTTTATTATTTGTTTCTAATAAATGTTTTAAAATCTGTTTGCTTAATTGCAGTACCCTAGTTCACAAAAGAAATCTGTAGCTAGGATTTACAGACATGTTGCAAGGCATTCAAATTACCAGTACCCATGAAGCAGACACACACGAGCATGTCACAAATGACAGTCCCAGCTAGTGCTAGAGAGTAGGCCTGGTACTCTCAATCCATGAGGTCAATGCCTTCATACCCATCCTTCAAAACTATTCTAAAAAACTATTGCTGTTCTTGATCAACATCAGGATAAACTATATCCTTAAATGTGAACAAGTACCTAATCATACCTTCTGTTTACTCTTCCTTCTTTACTCACTTCCTCAATTCTATCAATTTCTGTCCGCTGGCTTTCTCTGTATATAATATTATATACCATAAGCCTGCTTTTCTCTCACTTCAAATTGCAATTTCTGTTTATATTATACAAACTTACCTTTAATTTCTCTATAAGCTGGCTAAAATGGAAAAAAATCATTGTCATATAATTGTGTCTATTCTTCACCAATGTTTTCATATTATGTCCAATTTGCTATAATTATTTAAACTATATTGTTTTTGTATTACTTTTAAAGACTGTAAAATTGTTGTTTTAAAATGTTTTGTAACACTTCGGAGCTTTTCTTCCTATGCCTTCACTAAAAATGGGCTCCAACCCAGTTGGACTTTCCTGGTAATTAAATGCCAATAGGTAAATAAATAAATAAATAAAGGCATACTGTCAAATCAGATTGTAAAAGAAGCAGATATATGCTTATAAAAGAAAGTCATGATTTACAGTCATAAATAGCACAAAACATGTATAATTTCACATCAGCTTAAAAGCAAAAAAGTTGGTGAGAAATTCAAGCATTGCAAAAGGCAAATATGCTTGGAGAAACAGCAATATTTGTTCAACAGTGTTTATTATCCATAAGCACTAATGCATGGCACAACAGCCGGCAGAATACCTGAAAGCTGCACAGACAGCATTTCCATACTGCTAACTGACCAGCAGCAGGGAGACCATTTGTGCAGGAATCTCTGTCTATATTATACAGGCAGTGGTTGCTGTCTGTGAGCCCCAAATGAGATTCGGAAGAAGGTGTAGATTCCCAACATAAATGGACACCAAGGTATGTGTAGCAGTTACCATGCTAATTACAGTGACCTTTCAGAGAAAAACCAGGACACCTGGGGGTATATCAATGGCGTCCACCAATAAAATACTCATCACTTTTTTCAATACACTATTTGTAGATGTAGGAGACCCTATCTATTTCCCCAACACACCAGGAGAGAGAGCCACCACCAATCGTTAAGTGCTGGCATTGTGATTATCTGATAAATATACTGATGTACAGAGTGTGTAATGCATGTCTAACCCATATATGTCCCTAATGTGTTCAGTGTGATGCTGAAGACCTATTGGACCCCTGGTTGATGGTGCCCACAGAATACGAACATCATCGTTGAAGAACAGTAGTAGTGCTGCCCACTCACATACCAGAAACATCATCAATCATGTGTTTGGCTCTCTGAAAGCTCTGATCTACCATGTGTATACATCTGGGTGGGCTCTACCTGATGTCTCTACCACAGCCTGCACACTGCATATAGATGCAGAGTAACATGGTCCTGAGGTAACTGCATATAGATGAAGTGTAACATGATCTTGGGGTGACTACATATAGATGCAATGTAACATGATCCTGGAGTGACTGCATAAACATGCAGTCCAACATGATCCTGGAGTGACTGCATATATATGCAGGGTAACATGATCCCGGGGTGACTGCATATAGATGCAGTGTAACATGATCCTGGAGTGACTGCATATATATGCAGTGTAATATGATCCCGAGGTGACTGCATATATATGCAGTGTAACATGAACCCGTGGTGACTGCATATAGATGCAGTGTAACATGATCCTGGGGTGACTGCATATAGCTGCAGCATAACATGATCCTGGGGTGACTGCATATAGATGCAGTGTAACATGATCCTGGAGTGACTGCATATAGATGCAGTGTAACTTGATCCTGGGGTGACTGCATATAGAGGGTCTACTTCACGTTGTCATAAGCTGACAATATCGAGTCTGATATTGTCGACACGACAATAATGAAAGTGAAGAACATTGTGCAAGTAAATGGAAATCTCCGTAAAGGGAGATTTCCATTTACCTCAATGTAGTGCGGTCTCGGAGTTGGTATATTTAAGTAGGGGGGTGTGGGGGGTGCAAGGGGCTTGACCCCCTGCCTACGCCATTTAGTTTTTTTTTTTAATTTGTTTTTTTTTTACGTTAGTCAATGTTTTACTTAATCGATCAATAAAGTTCGACCTTTATTGATTTGATTAAGTAAACGTTCGATAACATGATATAGATGCCATATAGATGCAGTGTAACATGATCCTGGGGTGGCATGCAGACCATCTAGCCATCCATCCATACCATGAACTCCTGGACATACTGCGACAGCCTCTATTACATCCACCATGCTGACATCATCTAGTGATGATAGTGAGGCTGATGGACAGTGAGTAGCATCTGCATCATACAACTAGAAACAGTAACACTCACAGTATATGCAGTGCGGATGAAGCACAGCATCTGGCCCAGCACGTTTTCCACTGATGAATAGAGAGTGACATTGCAGCATCACACAAAACAGACAGAATGTATGCAGTGTTAATAAGAGGTTGTGATTATCAGGTTGAGTCACACTGTAAATCAAACATTTCCACATATATCACACAGGAGAGTATTGAGTGGATCAGGCACATCACTGTGTGCACAGGTGCCAAGGAGCACAACGACACATGGCTGTTACCATACAGTGGGTGGGGGTGGGCATGTCACTGGAGCATAGATGGGGTATCATTGGGCTGCTCATTGTCAAAAACAATGTCTTCTGTAACTAGGAAGGGTTACAGCTATATGACTGGGAAATAGAATACCTGAAAAATGTACACGGATCACACTTTGAAATTACATTGCTCTGTACTGCTTTTGATTCATACATCATGTTTCTTGTGTGAATCAAAAGCTACCATTTTGCTTCTCAAGAAAATGGAATACAGAGTTTCATATGGGTGGGAGGTTGGCATGCTGATTAAGGTGTTTACCTTACAGACACAAGGTGCAGGATTTGATTCTTAAATGAGGTAACTGGCTAGACTTAAAATGCTCCAAAAGGGCAGTTAGCCTAGTACTAATCTATGAACATATGATGACAGCCTGACTGTGTTAGTCCCCCAGTGGTGAGTGCCTTCCTGGTATGCTAAGAAGAGCCCAGTTATGATCTACCTCCTAAATAGCTAATTTAGGGAGAATTTACTAGGATTATGTGTGGTTCCATTTAGGAAAATGGGTACCGGGTTTGACCTAGCAGAGGTCCTTACCAGTGCTACAGAGATTCCCAGGACCAATAAGCAATGCTGGCACTGATATGATGGCCTGCAACCCAGAGCATCTCCAGCTGTAGGAAACAGAAGTTAGGCAAGGATGCCTGGACTTGCATGGTAAGTGTATGGAACTGGTAATGTTTCCAATGTACATTTTTTAAGTGTGCTGTTATTGTAATTAAGAGCACTGAGCCTAATAATGTCTGCTGTTTCTGATCAATACCTAGACATACAAGATAAGCTACTTTGGGGGAATGAATCAGTGCTTTACAGACTAGTTTTGGCACATATATCACACTGACACTGATGCATTTACTGAGGTACTGCAGATAGGCATTCTGTTGCAAAACTTTGGGGGCCATATCTAGGTTTCTGATATGTAGGTTATTTTGAAGACTCAAGCTTTGCAATCTTGTTCATTATATCTCAGCTACCTTTGAGTCTGATAATGTCCCTTTCTTTTTCAGTATGTTAGAGTGAGAGGCTAACCATTTTGACTGTCTCAGAATATAATATATAAATGCATAATAATAAAAAAGACCTATTGCAACCCCCCTACACATACACACACATACACACACACAAACACATGCACGCACGCAAGCACGCACGCACACACGCATGCGCACACACACACACACACACACACACACACACACACACACACACACACACACACACACACACACACACAGTGCCAGATCTAAATTACAGCAGATTATCTTGTTTGAGTCAGTTACAAATGTTTGCTGGTACATAAAGTTTTGGATGTGGACAGTGTTTAACCAAGCATGTAAATAACATTCTTCTGTCATCTTAGATATAGTACCATTGTTAATTTCTTCACTTTATTGAAGGAAGAAAATAAATTACACTGATGGGCAAACCAAAATTAAAAAATGTGACTCCACAGTCAGCTTTTACAAAATGACGCATAATTCAGATTGCTTTATCTCAACATCATATTACTGTTAAAAAGCAAAATGGAAAGCAAACACCAAGAAGAATCTGTCAGAATCACCATACTTCCCAGTCCATTGCCTGTATGCTGTCAGAGCAGAGGATTTAAAGAAATGCAAAACAAAAGGCTAGCTTGAGCTTCTCACACCTGCTGTTTACACCAAGGAAAGCTTTAGGACAAACATGCAAAGGACACCTGTCAACTTCTTAGCAGAAGAAATCTGGACAAAGGCTAAAATAATGTGTGGGGGGATTCAAGGGCCAAACTAAAAATTACTTTGTGAGTAATAGATTTTGCTTTAATATCCATTTTCTGAAAGGCATGAAGTCTGAAAATCAAATGTCTGTCATTATATAGTGATCTCATGCCTCAAAGATTTGCCAGAAAGCCATACATGTTTTGAAGAACAGACCAAAAATATGAGGCAAAAATCTGGACATTGTGAGAAACTCTGGACATTTGAGAGGTATGATGCAAAGCTATTTGTACCAGTACATACCCGTGTCACTGCCCCCACCCCACACATGCACCCACACACACACCCATCTTCCGGCTCTAAAGCTGTTCACTTAGAAATCAAAGCCAAAGCTGACAATAATGAGGTAGCACAATAATACTGTGAAACAATACAAGTGTAAAACAACACAGGGTTGTACACTATCTGGTACTAAGACTTCAGTGTTTTGTTTCTGCTTAGCATCATTACTGCATCTATACTACACTTTTATAGCTATCTTACACTATGTCTGATGAATTAAAGATAAGCAAAAAAATTAAAGAACTTTTAATTGGAGACTGTTGACTTATAAAGTATCTAGAATAAGGTACTTTGTGTATATATACACATTTTCTGAAACATAAACTGGTAGGTATTGCATTTGATATTCTCTATTGGTCATAATTTTTGATGTTGTAAATGTTGTCACAAACCCAGACACTGAGGTTTGCAACTCACTCATCTCTTGTAATCTGTGCATGTCTCTGGTAGTATCACATGGTTCCCAGGCCCGGTTGGCTCATTGACACTTGGTTAATCTCAAAAAATGTTTTAAAACTGTAACTGCTCCATCAAACAAATGCTGTAAAATTGTAATTTATAGACACCACTCTTTGCTTCATGGTAGCTTATAAGTCACAAATGCTATGTGTTTCTGCAAAATGAACAGTTGAGGGGATGTCTGGTAAGTGGTGTTTACAAGGGGTTAAAGTTATGGCTGAGTGACAAGTGGAGGCAAGGATGTTATGCCACAATAACTATTACATTCCATCCCCCTGGATATTAAGTGGGTATGCAGGAGGAGGGGTTAGCTATTAAGGAAAAAAATGCTTCCTTTGCAGCAGTAGGATGCTATCCCCAGGAAACATTTATCTCATTTACCAGGCTTTTTCATAGCTGGAGATGGACCAGGAGGAAGAAGTCAAGCTCAGCAACCCTGATGAATGTGGAGAGGTAGTGAGGGAAACTGATGGTCTGCTGTGGCAGACAAAAATACCTCCAGAAATACATTAATTTCTTTATCTGCATATAGATATTATCTAGCTGTTCAACCTATGCTTTAGTTAGAATGCTTATACTTTTCAAATTAATTATTGCTTATGGTGTATACACTTTTTATATATAATTTATTTGTTTCATCCAGTAAACTCAATATCTTGATCATTAATAAATTAGTTTCTAACTACAAGTTGTTTGTATGTTTACATTATAAGAAGAGCTTAGGCTATATATTTACTGCTTTCTATCAGTGTTTCATTTTTCACTTCTTTGTAGGTTTCTGGGTTGACCTGGTCAGAAGAAATAAGGAAAAAGCAGAAAGCATTTGCACGGGCAGCAATGTCTAGTCGTAGTTTCTCCTCCCCCCAGGGTGACCTGGATATGCACAGGCTACGCCGGGCATTAGAGAAGGTATCCTTTGATCAGACCCAGTCTCTACGTGGGAATCGAGAGGAGAGTGACCCCAATATGCACCACTGTCAGCGGCGTGGACTGTCTAGGACTTTAACTAATTCCAGGAAATCTCAGCCAGGTAGATGTCTGCTGGGAAGCATCATACTTTTTAAATATATTTATGTGTACTACTTTTGTCTTCAAGTTAGTGCTGGACCTCAGTATAGCTGTAATGCATGCATGCTGAGGCACATGCATGTATATCTGTATGCACTGGCATGCTAGCATGCCATTGTGATATCACTGAATACAAAACTTAGATCAGAATATGTTTACAAAATTGTGTACATAGGATATAATGAGGGAGTCAGATAATACACACACACACACACACACACACACACATATATATATATATATATATATATATATATATATATATATATATATAGTGGTTAGGAGTTGGCATAATGGTTAAGGTGATTACCTCTCAGGTGAGAGGCATAAGGTTTAATTCTCACTCTGGGAAACTAAGTAAGCTTAATATGGTCCACAAGGGCAGCTAGTGTAGCACTTACCTATGAAAATAGAATAAGACAAAAGATGAATTTTAAGATATGCTTAGAAGAAAGGTTTATGAGTGAGTACTTTGCGGAACAGTTTAAGCCTAGCCAATTCCCCTTTTAAAGGTGAGAATCAAACCCTGTACTTTGTGATGGTAAGATAAACACCTTAACCATTGTACTAATCCCCAACCCAAGTAAATGACATGCTATAAGCCAATGAGGAATAAAGGACTTGAACCCTGAGCCACAAGAACTACAGCTCACAGATTTAACCCTCTGCACCAACTTCCAGATGCTGTAGAGCATGAATCTAGCAGATAGTGATCTATTATATCACCAGCAAGGAGCAAGAGTGACATTTAAGATGCAACTGGATAGAGAACAAATTATTTTCATACATCCATTCTATTAGTTGAGTGAGAAGTTTTATTATTAAGAACTAATCGGATGATGTATAGCTCCTTTGAGGAACTGAGTAAAAAACAAAACTTTGCTGATATATATATATATATATATATATATATATATATATATATATGGATTCACTTCATAATCTTGAAATACTGAAATCTCGAATTTCAGTTTTTCGAGACCAAGAAATCGAATCCACACAACACCTAAACAGAAAAACCACGAAGCTCAAAACCGTGAAATTCAAAACACCTAAAACACAGCACACACCAGACCACACATATACCACAACACACACACCACAACATAAACAAACAAAACAACACACATCCACAAACCTACAACACAAATAAGCAGGTGGGCAAGCCCCCTGCACCACCCACACCCCCCTACTTATATATACTAACTCCAAGATCGCACAAACAGTAAACAAAAGCAAACACATACACATTCTACAGTCCCTCACACACACACATCACACATATCAGCACACTCACATACACTCAAACTCCCACCCAAAACCCTTACAAAACACTCACTTAGTTGACATAACACCTAAATCCACACACGGCACCGCACACCATCCACATAGAATCCCAGACATTACATGGCGTAAAGCCATAACCACGAATTTGAGATATTCAAATTCGTGATTATGCACTTTTGTTATTTTAAAATTTCGACTTTATAGTCTCGAGATACTGAAATTCGACATTTCAGTATTTCTAGAATATAAAGTATATATATATATATATATATATATATATATATATATATATATATATAAATGACATCAACTGAATTTCCATATTCAATTATTAACATTTCCCAGTAATAAAATGCTTATTATCTCTCAGGAACTCATCCAGTTATCTTTTCTGTCACTTTCCACATCAATGAGGTCAAATTACTGGCTGTAGAATGTTTGGGTGAGTTGTTGAATACATAATCCAAGATTTAGAACTCATGTGAGGACTGGACAGAGAGTATAATATACTATTTTTTTCTTATTTTGATTTTCATCCATGAATCCATGATGTCTGGCTTTTATAATAGAATACAGCACATCCATTTAGGCACATGAACACTGTTAGTTAAATACATAGGACCGAAGGAGAAAGCCCTTTGACCCAGCTACCACAGGTTTGATGAAGATCCCAGATACTGGCTAAGTTATCCAAGGAAGGGAAAAAAGGCAATTCAAAGGAATCATCTCACCTCAGTCTGGGAAAGAATTTGTGCATGTGGATCTATATAATATCATCAAACTGTCACTTCAGCAAATGGTATTTCATTGAAATGCCATTCATCAACCCCCCCCATACCCCCATCTAATTATATATAGCAACTTTGAGACTACACTACAGTGGAGAAAAGGGCAAATTACCCAATCCCTATCATAGTGCAATTTCAGTAAGAGCAGTTCGATGGGTGGCATGTTTGACAAAATGCTATTCAAATGCCATTCGATGAACTGTTCATTTGATGATATAATAGGGACCCCATGCATGTATGGCCATGATGCAAAGTCCACATTTAAATCTCTGGTGGAAACCAGAGATTAACAGACAGTGTTGTGCTAGTTACTTATAAAAGTAATAAGTTACTATTATTAGTTATTTTTAAGTGAAAGTAATATATTACTATTACTTATCACTTTTCTAAAAAAGTAATATATTACTATTACTAGTTACTAACTAAAGTAACTTGTTACTTTGAGTTACTTTAACAGTGATAAGACTTTGTGAACTATACCTTCAATGAAATTCTGAGTTATTCAGTTATTCTGTTTAAGGCATATTTTACATGTTGTAAACTTGCACAACCACACTAGGTTGAATGACTATTTAATTGAATGCTCGTATAACTGGTTCCCAGCCGTCTATTGACATAAAGAATCAAAAATTTTAAAACTGCATTTACTTACAAAGTTACCAAGAACATTAGTGCATTTTCTGTAGCAAAAGTGCAGCAGTGACAATTGAAAATAACATAAGTGGCAGCAAGTGTTTAGCAAGGACAAAGCTCAGTAAAGGAGAAAATTTATGCTCACAACTTGTGATCTCCAGCCCCGTTTTGGTCCAGGGATGGTTAGCTTTTAGTTGAAAAACCTTCAGAGTATTATCCCAGTAGAACATATTTTACCTGCTCAAGTACTGGTAAGGACCGGAGAAATAACCCAGACCTACTGAGATATTTAACAACATGGTGACGCACAAAACTTCGTAAATTTAATTCAATCTCATTGATAATCTACTTTCAGCCACTTTAGAAAGCTGTATATTTTCTTTAATCCTAGTGTTCCTTTTAACTACTTTATTGTTCCATCCATTCTCAATATCTATCTATAAATAGTACATAAGTTGTCTTACGTAATATGAACTTGGCTAATTTCACGTTCACGAGTTCATTACTTTCAGCTTGAGTAAGCCTCGTTCAATAAAAAAACAATCTAAGCACTCCCAGCTCAGTGTAATAACCCTACCGAATACTACTGATATACACGGCAGCCATTAAAGCTACCTTGATCAACCGAACCACGTAATCGGAGAACGCACTTGACACTGCAGCGAGTAACGACTTACTAATCAGAAACCTCACCAGGAGATTTACAAGCAGCAAGAACACATTCAAAAATTATGTGTACTACTTTTGTCTTCAAGTTAGTGCTGGACCTCAGTATAGCTGTAATGCATGCATGCTGAGGCACATGCATGTATATCTGTATGCACTGGCATGCTAGCATGCCATTGTGATATCACTGAATACAAAACTTAGATCAGAATATGTTTACAAAATTGTGTACATAGGATATAATGAGGGAGTCAGATAATACACACACACACACACACACACACACATATATATATATATATATATATATATATATATATATATATATATATATATAGTGGTTAGGAGTTGGCATAATGGTTAAGGTGATTACCTCTCAGGTGAGAGGCATAAGGTTTAATTCTCACTCTGGGAAACTAAGTAAGCTTAATATGGTCCACAAGGGCAGCTAGTGTAGCACTTACCTATGAAAATAGAATAAGACAAAGATGAATTTTAAGATATGCTTAGAAGAAAGGTTTATGAGTGAGTACTTTATGGAACAGTTTAAGCCTAGCCAATTCCCTTTTAAAGGTGAGAATCAAACCCTGTACTTTGTGATGGTAAGATAAACACCTTAACCATTGTACTAATCCCCAACCCAAGTAAATGACATGCTATAAGCCAATGAGGAATAAAGGACTTGAACCCTGAGCCACAAGAACTACAGCTCACAGATTTAACCCTCTGCACCAACTTCCAGATGCTGTAGAGCATGAATCTAGCAGATAGTGATCTATTATATCACCAGCAAGGAGCAAGAGTGACATTTAAGATGCAACTGGATAGAGAACAAATTATTTTCATACATCCATTCTATTAGTTGAGTGAGAAGTTTTATTATTAAGAACTAATCGGATGATGTATAGCTCCTGAGGAACTGAGTAAAAACAAAACTTTGCTGATATATATATATATATATATATATATATATATATATATATATATATGGATTCACTTCATAATCTTGAAATACTGAAATCTCAATTTCAGTTTTGAGACCAAGAAATCGAATCCACACAACACCTAAACAGAAAAACCACGAAGCTCAAAACCGTGAAATTCAAAACACCTAAAACACAGCACACACCAGACCACACATATACCACAACACACACCACAACATAAACAAACAAAACAACACACATCCACAAACCTACAACACAAATAAGCAGGTGGGCAAGCCCCCTGCACCACCCACCCCTACTTATATATACTAACTCCAAGATCGCACAAACAGTAAACAAAAGCAAACACACACACATTCTACAGTCCCTCACACACACACATCACACATATCAGCACACTCACATACACTCAAACTCCCACCCAAAACCCTTACAAAAACACTCACTTACCTGACATAACACCTAAATCCACACACGGCACCGCACACCATCCACATAGAATCCCAGACATTACGCAGCGTAAAGCCATAACCACGAATTTGAGATATTCAAATTCGTGATTATGCACTTTTGTTATTTTAAAATTTCGACTTTATAGTCTCGAGATACTGAAATTCGACATTTCAGTATTTCTAGAATATAAAGTATATATATATATATATATATATATATATATATATATATATATATATATAAATGACATCAACTGAATTTCCATATTCAATTATTAACATTTCCCAGTAATAAAATGCTTATTATCTCTCAGGAACTCATCCAGTTATCTTTTCTGTCACTTTCCACATCAATGAGGTCAAATTACTGGCTGTAGAATGTTTGGGTGAGTTGTTGAATACATAATCCAAGATTTAGAACTCATGTGAGGACTGGACAGAGTATAATATACTATTTTTTTCTTATTTTGATTTTCATCCATGAATCCATGATGTCTGGCTTTTATAATAGAATACAGCACATCCATTTAGGCACATGAACACTGTTAGTTAAATACATAGGACCGAAGGAGAAAGCCCTTTGACCCAGCTACCACAGGTTTGATGAAGATCCCAGATACTGGCTAAGTTATCCAAGGAAGGGAAAAAAGGCAATTCAAAGGAATCATCTCACCTCAGTCTGGGAAAGAATTTGTGCATGTGGATCTATATAATATCATCAAACTGTCACTTCAGCAAATGGTATTTCATTGGAAATGCCATTCATCAACCCCCCCCATACCCCCATCTAATTATATATAGCAACTTTGAGACTACACTACAGTGGAGAAAAGGGCAAATTACCCAATCCCTATCATAGTGCAATTTCAGTAAGAGCAGTTCGATGGGTGGCATGTTTGACAAAATGCTATTCAAAATGCCATTCGATGAACTGTTCATTTGATGATATAATAGGGACCCCATGCATGTATGGCCATGATGCAAAGTCCACATTTAAATCTCTGGTGGAAACCAGAGATTAACAGACAGTGTTGTGCTAGTTACTTATAAAAGTAATAAGTTACTATTATTAGTTATTTTTAAGTGAAAGTAATATATTACTATTACTTATCACTTTTCTAAAAAAGTAATATATTACTATTACTAGTTACTAACTAAAGTAACTTGTTACTTTTGAGTTACTTTAACAGAAGTACAGTTTATCAATTGTCATATTCTGATTTATTCACACGTTACTTGTGTTTAAGGAATACATGCTTACTGCACACAAATATGAGTGTATTATTAAAGCTGTATACACCGTATTACAATAAAGATAAATAGCATTTTACAGTTTACAAAGTCCCACAGACCAGTCTTTGTAGTCAGAGTGACAATTTAATACTTAAACCAAAGTGCACACAGCCAGCAACACAAGACTCATAACAAGTTACAATATCTCACATTGTGTTTCAGCTTTTCCTGCTCTTTGATATTTTTTTAAATCTTTTATCCAGTATTGCACTGATTTTATGCCAAGGTATCGTTAACAACATAACCCAGTACTGTATATATTTTAACAACATGTGTGACCCTAACTTTCTACTCTACAACTATTTTTTTAATGTACGGCACATGCTGCTATATTCTCTGCTCCCCTTTCTCTTCAGCTCCACCCCACTTTCTAATCTCTTCAGTATAGTCAAACCTCTACTTTGTCTTCTCCCCATTCACCGTCAGATCAGCTTCACCTTGAACTAGCAGCCTCCCCTCTCTATCAAACCTTCTTCCCTAAAGGTCATCTCCCGTCACCTCTGTGAAATAACCTTTATTAGAAATACTATGAGTAATACACTGCATGAGTTAACCACTACTGCTATATATACTGAAACCACTAATTACTGTGTAAAGCTACTTTGTAGAATACTCTATAACGCTATAACACAAACCTCCAGACAGTTTACAAGCATCAAGTAACAGACAGTCAAAAATGAATGACATATTCTGGTAACACATTGTTTTATTTGCACTGCACCTTAGTATGAGTTACAATTCCTGAAGACTTGTCATTGATAAGCAAAAAAAATGAGCCTGAGTGAGTCCTTGCGGGAAACGTGTTAATGCTTACTTAAATTAAGCAAAGCACAAAAACCTGCATGACCCCATAGACAAAACAGCTGCTCCTTCCTGTTGAATTAACTTCTGCATTTAAGCTCTGAAAAGGATTTAAAAGGTACTTTGCTTTGGTTATTTAGACCATAATACTGAGTCAAAGCAAATTCCCATGAATTCAGGTTGTTACTGGATGAGGAGGAAGTAGTCAAAATAACAAATGCAATTAGTTAAAATGATGTGCCTTTATCGTATTTGTAAATGAAGACTTGGTTAGAAGTACAGTGCAGAATATCTGAAGGAAGCATACATGGAGACACGCAATGAGGTACTTTCACTTCAACTGTGTAATGAAACCTCAGACCAGGTCTCTTGGCTTGCTATCTAGCTAATTACCTTTCCTACAGGTACAGTGCTATTGAAATACACTTTATGTAATATTCCCTTGTAACTAAAGCTAAAATTCATCTGTGTATTTATTAACACACCTGTACAGTCAGTTAAATAATAACTGCGTTAGAGTCACATCTACAGAGTCATGTGGTATACACCAAATCTGATTTCATGCACTGAACCGTGTTATGAACTCTGAGCATTATGAATATCGAAGGCATTTAATAATTCATCTGTACTTCAAATATTTAATCACTAGCTGGTTTCTACCTGTAACTTAATTATGACCACTCAGAGTAACATAAGGTAGTTCACAGACTGGGGTAGCTCTGGCATGGAATTCAGTTTATTAGAACATAAATGAGGACTGGATAATTTAGATTTAACCAACTTCACTAAATCTGCTGAGTCCTGATTTGTCTTAACTGTTTACTTATATGGCAGCAGATCTGGCATTTATTTATTTATTTGCAGTTAGTTCACCAGGATGGTCTGTTGGGCCAAGAAGAACCTGTTTTCAATGGAGTCCTGGGTTGAAAAGCTCCATAAAAACAAAAGTTATAATCAAGTATGATGTTGAAATAGATACAGGAGTACAAATAAAATCATAGCATTTAAAGATACAATTTGAAAACCAACAATTAAAAGTTAAAAACATAAGTAATGATTGTAAATATATTTGTTACTGCTATACAAGTATATGACTAGGACACTGAAGTACATGAGATGTCAGAGGTATGGAGATGAGAAGAAATTATGTGGGGTGGGAGCAGGAGCATTCCCAGAGAGATGTTAGGTGTAAGTGAAGTGAGGTTTTGAAGGAAGAGTGGCTAGTGGTGGTACAGATGGATGGTGGTAGGGAGTTACATTGATGTGCAAGGCCAAAGGATATAGGATTTTTGCCAGAGGGACGGGTAGGTTTATTCAGTTTTATCACGTTTTGATTGTTGGATCCTAAGGGTCTTTCTTGAAGGTGCATTTTAAAGGAGGAAGAAAGGGAGGGATAGAGGGAGGGGCTTAAAATGAGTTTGTGAACATGAATGGTTGAATGTAGGTAAGATAATTGGGCAGCTCTAACCAATTTAGTTTGTGAAGGGTGACACAGTGATGGGTAGAAGATTTGTGGCTTGTGGCAAACTTGGCAATCTTATTATAGCAGGAGGAGTGTTTTGACTTAAGAGAGGATTATAGGTTGGTTTCCCAGAGTTATTGTTGATTCCTCCTATACATCTGGTGGAGATCTCAGTCTTAAAAACAGCTTAGTTTGTCATGTACCCATTTCAAACAATGCTAGCCTAAAATGTTGTCAGAACCAATGTTTTTCAAGGTAAGGAGTGGTGTTGTTAGGGAGAGAAGTGTTATTGTTAAAGCTCCTAGTGTTTAGCAGCAATACCTTTATGTTATCTCTCTCTCTCTCTCTTTACTGCACTTCAATTGCACAGTTGGGTCTGCAGGTAAGTCTATCAATCTGTTTATCATCCATATGGCTAAGGGGATCAAAAAGTTCAGTGTGTTGTATGCCTACACATTGTTTTGTCACATACCTCTAGCTTCCACAAATCCCTGGGATGAATGTTGCTTAAACTGTTTATGGGAAATTTATACAAGTGGCCTTTAGGTTAGGCCTGGCCATTTTCTGCTCACCCACAGCTACAGTTGCTGAATTCAATACAGTTGTACATCAGACCCAGTGTCAAATCATAGTCAAATGGGGCCTAGGTAGGGTAAAGGCCAGAGCCCCAACCATACCAGTATACCCTCACTTGACTATCTCTCCCCAATTTCTATAAAATAGTGCCTACTTGTCTCCTTATTGAAATGTTGGCACTCAGAATGCAAACTGCTGACATGCAGAAAAAAAAGACTGAAAATGCAGGAGAAGAATCTTAATCACCAGTCTTGTCCTTTAAAAAAAGGC
This sequence comes from Protopterus annectens, assembly GCF_019279795.1. Classification (NCBI taxonomy): domain Eukaryota; kingdom Metazoa; phylum Chordata; order Ceratodontiformes; family Protopteridae; genus Protopterus; species Protopterus annectens. Next base: position 891,607,386 of record NC_056734.1, read on the forward strand.
TCTTAGGAAAGGAGGAGTCACACAATGTAAATACCTTCACTCACAATTATTACAGACATACTACTAGTCACAGCCATGGTACAAAAAAGTCACACACAGCCCACAAAGTCACATTTAATATAAAACAAAAGAATGTATGCGTTTGTTAAATACTGTACATCTTATAAGCAAGACAAAATCATATCACATCAAAGTCAAGCAAGATCATATTTCCATAATTCTTGCCTGTGACACTTCAATTCAGATTTATTTACGTGCTTAAACCCAAGCACTGTACATGTCAAACAACAAATAAAAGCCAACAACATAAATAATCGTGAAAAGGCACAAACAAATATGTTTTCAGAGCACTTTTGCTACCTTTATTTGTAGCTATTTCCCAAACCAAGCCTGGAAGATGGTTCCATTACACAGGTCCTTAAGTGAAGGAATGAAAACTAGTAAAGTCCAGGTTGTAAGACTCAGTAAGAAGATGATTTTGAGATCTAGAACTGTTTGGACAAGAATGGGTGTAGATGATCCCTCAAATATGTGGCCCATGGTTATGGAGAGAAAGATATACCATAAGAAACATTTTATGCATAATAAAGTATCTGACTGGAAGCTTATACAAACTATGCCAGAGTGGCGTAATATAATGATGATATCTTGGAACTCCAGATGGTAGATGCACAACAGAATTTGAATAAGTTGTAAATGTGTGAGCTCAGAGTCAGAAAGACCTGCTAACAAATGGTTACAGCAGTCTAAAAGCACAGAAATCAAAGCATGAACCACAGCAGGAAGATCATTGGGAGGAATAAAGGTGCTTGATCTTGGAGATGTCCAAAGATGGAAACAAGATGACTTAAAAACTGCTGAAATATGATCCGTAAACATCAGCCGCTCATTAAGAACAGCATCAATATAGCACGACTTAGACACACATTTCAGTTTGTTCATGGAACTGAATAGCAGGCATCAATACTGAAAGGGAAGAGTTCCTCAGTGTAGCAAGAATACTCAATGCCCTCATTTTAGAAATAATGAGTTTCAGCCTTGTACTGACAATCCAGTCATGGACAAGTTCCAAGTTATACAAAAAGGAATTAAGGTATGGCAGTGAGTCCTGAGGAAGCGAGAAGTAGAGCTGTGTGTGCCATCAGCATTGCAATGGTATTGCAGACCTCTCAAATGAAGAATGTCTCCTACTTGCATAACACAGATGGCAAATAGTGCGCTGAAACTAGAGCCCTGTGGATCCCCAGTATACGGGTGGTAGATAGAAGGAAAAATTCACAGCAGACACAACCCTCTGAGTGTGACCTGTTAGACAGGAAACAGACCAGTTTAGGACAGCACCAGAAAAGTCACAGTAATGATCTAATCTTTCTTTATAACAGTGTTCACCAGAGCATATTAAGCTTTTCTTTAAAAATGATTATTTTAGTACAGTTTCTTTTTGTTTCTGTTATCAAATTCTACATGAGTCAGGTCAGGCAGTATACACTGACAGAAATAACATCACTCATAAGGTACTAACATATCAAAATACTATTCTGTATCTCACAATTCACTTTGATACAATCCTCAACATCTTTTGAAAGGATATAGCAGCGTAAGTGGAAGGATGAGAGCTTGAAGACTGCAACATGGATGATAGCTGAATAATGGAGCAATAGAGCAATAAGAATGAGCAAAGTAGTCCTGGCAAAGTCTGTATTGTCAGAAAGGGCAGAATATATAATTTCATTTTCTTCTGCCCTAAATGCACATGTAATATAAAATATAACGCTCAGATTCGATACAAAATAATAAGCAGAGGAACAAAAATCTAATAAATAATTATAATCTGTAGCTCTTGAATATTAAAATCCTCTGCTTCAGCATTTTTAAAGTGCATCGAATCATTCTTTCTGTGGATTACTTTAACCGCTCTATACATCTTATTATCCCTCATCTGTTCTAGACAAAACTCTGGATCAAAGCCTCCTGCTTTGAGACTCCCATGTTTATTGACTGGCTCGTAAGACAATTCTATGCCTTCTACTGCCATATGCATATATGATACCAGTTTTATGCACTTTGACAGGGATAACGCCTTAAAACATTTAAAAAAAAAACACACGCTTTTTGTAACATCGGTAGGGTATTATCAATGACTACCCATAACATAACTAGGTATATTAGCTTAAAGCATAAAATCTACACTTTTAACGGTTACATCAACACTAAGTAAATGCTTTATATATAAGTTTTCTTAACTTCCGTATGTAATTCTGAATGTTATCAATGCCCACCATTTAAGCTGCCAGCCTGGCACTGTTCCTGGCCTGATTACCTCAATCAAGACTCAGACACCATGTAAGGTACTATCTCTAAAACTGTATTACAGGCATTAAAGTTTAGGCATTTAGTTTCATGCGGGCAAAGTAACGTTTGACACTAAATGTAAATGGGAGGACGTGGATGTCAACAGTCTGTGTGACAACGTACAGACGTGATGTGAATGGATGGGAAAAGTGCCACCTGGGGCGGGCCACCCCTCATACCTCCCCTAGCTACACCACTGCTTACTATTTGATTAAGCAAAAGTAACGCAGAAAGTAATGCACATTTGCATTACTAGTTATAAAAAAAGTAACTTATTACTATTACCATGTTACTATATTGAAAAGTAATGCCTAATATTACCAGTTACCACAAAATGTACTATATTACAGTAACTCATTACTTTTGTAACGCATTACTCCCATCACTGTTAACAGAGGTACTTGCCTTCGAAAGAAGCAGGAGGTTTGAAGAGATGACTTCTGTTGAGGTTGGAGACTTGCCCCTTGTATATGCTTATTGTAGTCCAAGCCTTGAGAAGCAATGGCTGTGTCCATAGGGAACCAGTTGGGACATTTCACAAAACACCTCATTCCTTGAGTAGGATGACTGCACTGTTCCTGTTACTCAGTCCTTGCTTCTAAGAGGAATCTTGCTTTCTGGAGAAATGAATGGGCTAATGGAGAAGACAGGACCAAAGCTTGGTGGCCATCTGGGAATTAGGAGCAAATAAATTTAAAAGAAGGAGTAGAAATTAATTAAAGGGCACTGGCAGAAACCATGTAAGAAGTGGTTCTTTCCCTTCTCCACTAAAAATTGTCAGTTATTGTATTTTCCCAGAGCCTTAAGAAAATAAATTGAGCACATTCGAAAATGGCTATTCTATCACATGATATCAGGTGACTTTCATATAAGTTAAATATCATTTACATCCTTCATCATCTGAAACAGATTCCTGTCTAGAAGTTATTGCAAATACTACTGAATGTACTCATTGCATTGCAAATATTCCTAAAGCAACCCACCTATTCTGCAGATAAATAAATCATTGTTTATTTTTTTCCCCAAGGACTGCAAACACATACACCAATACCCCATTGCTGAATGCTTCCTCCTAACACCCTTTTACTTAAACACTCTAGCACTGTGGTCACATAACTGTAAGGAAAGAGAAACAAAGGAGAAACAGCACTTCCATGTACTGCAACCACGTAGTGCTGCATAAAAAACACACATTGTAGAACTTGCTATTTTGGGGTACTGGGATTAGGGAAATTACACTGAATATAACTATTGTACTGAATGATTAAATGATAGATCTACCCTTCTGTGTATATATGTCATTTTTAAAGCTGCTACAAAACTGCTATCGAACCCAAATAAACACCCATTCTAATTACAGATACAAAAAAAAAGAAAATAAGATGACAGCTCATAACGTTTACATTTCATTTTGGCATCAGTAATAGTTCTAACACAAAGCGTATCTACCTCAACACTCACTTACCCTTCATTTTCTCTATTCCCTTCCCTGCCTCCTATGGGGGGAGTCAACTATATCTGTTGATATCTCCATTTGCACAGTCCTCTTATTTAGAGTACAGATATCAGCTGCCCATCCTCCTTGTTTATTAACAGTTATGCTATTCTTTTTTTGTTACACTGATAGTTCTCCCTAATCATTCTTAAACTACCACCTCCATGCAACTATTTGTCCTGTTTTCTTCCTCATTTAATCTCTTCTAGGACTTTGACTCTCCTAGTTCATTTAATAATCACTTCTCAGTTTTAAGATATATTGCTGCACATTGGCATTTATTTCATATACTTACCAATCCATATTCCCTTATTTTTATTCAGTTATTATATAATAAAGGCCCATTACTATTATAAAATGAGCATACTGGTAGCACAGCGCAACCAGCGTGCCTACTGTAGATCAAACATATTATTTATTTATTTGTTTATTTATTTATTTATTTATTTATTGACATTTGTTAACCGGGTTAGTCCAATTGAGCCAGGGGCCCATTTTCAATGGAGACCCAAGGAGAAAAACTCCAGAGAAATTTACAATCACACAATCTTACAAACAATGTAAAACAAATGCATAACATAGGATCATTGCAATTACAGTTCAACAGTCAGAGACAAAAATCACAATTACAGAGAAATAAACCATTTCAGAAGTGTACTCTTATTGTTAAACCTAGAAACAAATAGTATAAAAAAAGAAATCCTCATCTTCTTTTTTTATTTTTAGTTTTGTTTTTTTTTTTTTGAGGAGTAAAGTGAAGATTGCATGATAGAGAAGAATGGACAGGAAAGAGGTGATACCAATAGAAACAAATCCTGTCACTGTAAGGCTGGTCCTTGTGTTAGAAGCTGCACTGTAACACTATTCTTGTAACTGACATAGTTGTACAGAGCTTCTGGGAATAATTCCACATAAGGTGCTGTGTTATCTGAGTTTGGAAGGGCTTGAAATTTTGACAGATTATCATTTAATAAAAAGGCAATTTGCTTTAGAGTAGTTTCCAACTGTTACAGAGTTTGTTGGAGATATAGAGTTGACTCTGACTTTGAAGGAGACTGCTTTATGGTTTGACCTTACCATAGAGGACCTGACACTGAGGAAGGCTCGTAAAGCATAGTCCCATATTTGTGAGTACCAAGTTGTCAAGGGTATTTGTGTTTATAAAGTCTAAGAATCTCTGCACCCACAATTTTGGAGTTTTGTGGGATTCTCAATTTATAGAGGGATAGGTTCATAGGTTCATAGGTATGTACTAGGCTGTTGGCCCTAGGGCCTATATAAGCCTAGCCAAAAAGGTACCCTGGCTTTCGCCACCCAAGAAAGTTATTCTCCTGTGCCCCTGTTGAGCAGTGCCACAGAGGTGATCCCCAGGGTGAATTTCCTATTTCCCATCCAATCATCAAGATTTTTCTTGAAGAGTGCAAATGAGGAGCTTTGTTTGATAGAGATAGGTAGTTTGTTCCAGAGTATTGGAAGTCTCTGGGACAGTAATCTATCCCTCCAGCATGTTCTGTTCATTGTGGTGACGAGGTTTAGGTCCCTAGAGCATGTAACTTGGAGGGACTGGGATTTCTTTAAGTGGAGCATGTCCAATAGCTCTGGGTTTGCATTGCTTTGTATGTTAGGCAGAGATCACCTCTGAGTAGGCGCTATTCGACGGGGTAAAGCTGGAGTTTTTTGAGACGGTCTGCATAGGGCATCTGTTTGAGACCAGTAATTCCCTTTATGAGGTATTTCTGCAGCCTTTCCAGTTGTTGTAGATGTATTGTGAGGTACATACCAAAAGGGGCATTGTACTCTATAATGGGTCTAAGGAGTAACGAGTAGAGGGCAACAATGACCTCTTTTTTCCTGGATGAGAAAACTTTTGTGATGAGGTGTCCCAAGGTCTCTTATCACACTTTCGGTGTTAAGTAGACTATCACCGATGTGGTAGTTCATGGGTACAGAGTTTATACCAAAGGGGGTGACAGTTCACTTTTTGGAATTGAGCTTGAGGCCATGGCTTTGACACCAGGCATCTGTCTCAGTGAGGCCCTTTTGTAGGATGTCCACATTGTTAGGAGTTTCAATTATGACTTCTAGTTTGCAATCATCTGCGAATTTCATTAGCCAAAGACTTTCTGTGTTAGCCTGTCCTTCAGAAAAGTAAATACCAAACAGGAGAGGACCCAGGACTGAACCCTGTGGTACTCCACTTGTCACTGGTCCAAAGTTGGATTTGGAGTCTGCTACTTTCACAGTGTGGGTTCTGTCAGTGAGCCAGCAACCCATCTTGTGACACAGGGATTTATACCTAGTTTAGTGAGTTTATCTATAATTCCTGAGTGGGGAATGGTGTCAAAAGCCTTGGCGAGATCTAGATAGGCTGTGTGAACCACCTTACCCTCGTCTACGGCTTTGGTGACTGCTTCAAAGAAGTCTATCAGGTTTAGGAGACATGATCTGCCTTTTACAAACCCACACTGGGTGGGCTCCAGAGATTGGAGATTACCAATGTCTTTGTTTACAAGTTCTATAATGATACGTTCCATGGCCTTGCAGACCAGGCTCATTAGGCTAATGGGGCGGTAGTCCCCGGGGTCTGGGGTGGCTCCCCCTTTGTGGTGTGGGATAACTGTCGCTGTGCGCCATTCAGTCGGCACAACGCCTAATGTGAGGCTATGATTGAACATGGTGCTTAGGTGGTGGGGTGCCAGTTCATTCTGCAGTTCATGTAGAATGCAGCCTGGGATGTTGTCAGGTACCATGGATGCTGTGTTCTTGGCTTTGGAGAGTGCGGTTTTTACCTGTGCAGCCATGATTACAGGAACTTTGCATTCTTCTGGTATAGAGATAGGCCCTTTAGGTGGTGAGAGGGGGGGTAAAGTTAGCACTGAACCGATCTGCCAGGATGTTAGCAATATCAGTTGGTTTTGTATATTTAGTGCTATTGTGCTGTAACTCAGAGCAGATCTGAGTGTTGCCATTGAGACTCTTGACATAGCACTGTTTTGTGGTTGTCTTTAGAATCAGTGTGATTTTGTTTTCGTAACTAACTTTGGAGGATTTTATGAGGGATCTCAGCTTCTTACTGAGGCTGACCAGGGAGTTCCTCCAATCATGGGAGTTTGCTCTTTTTTGCAACAGTGTCTTTCTTCTGTTGTAGAGTTTGTTTATGGCAGAGGACCACCAGATTGACTTCCCTTTTTTGGAGGATAGCACCTTGATTCTGTTAGGGATAGCACGATCCATGCACTTGTGTAAGTGCTTATAAAGTGCATTTGTGTAGGATTCAGCAGTCATACCTCTATTGCCCATCTGCATGGGTGTCGTGAAGTTTGCCACTTCTGTCTTAAGAAGCGTGAAGTTGGCTTTCGAGAAATTTTTTACGGTGGTTTCCCTAATGGGGGTGGGGGCAGGATGTAGATGTCTAGGGTGATTAGCTTGTCATCAGATCTGATCAATGAGGAATTGACTTCTGGTGTGAAACACCAGTCACCCATGTTGGTAATGACCAGGTCTAGGATATTGCTGCCCCTGGTGGGGGTGTGGATAAGTTGATCCAAGGTACTGGAATTTATGTATTCCAGAAAACATTGAGCAAAACAGTTGGTACATGAGTAGTTTTCCCAGTTAATGGTGGGATAGTTGAAATTGCCCATTATTAGGGTGTTGGGTTGAACCCTGATATTTTCCAGTGTATCAAGAAATGAAGAGTGGGAATCCTGGGGCATGGTGGGGGATCTGTAGCAAGTTACAAATTGGATTGTGGTCTTGCCCAGAGTTAGTTGCACTTGGATAATCTCGGATAATTCAAATTCCCATGAGTTTGGCATTTGTTTGAATGGTGAGTGTCTCCAATAGGTCTACATATGAGCTATAGGTTTAATGGGACATAGAGGGCAACCTATAGCTTGCTAGGCTGTGGTATGGGACTTTGTCTATGGTAATCTGGATATGAAGGAAATCCACTGTATCATTCTTTTTAACCATCCTAGAAGTAGTCTTGTTACTGATGTATATCAAGACACCTCCACCTCCACTTTTAGTCCCTGTCTGTGCAGTTGCTGGCCTAAATGTGCGGAAGACATTGAAGCCTTGCATTGCTGGGGTATTTTCTGTGGCTTTAAACCATGTTCCTGTAACTGAACAGATGTCCACATTCTCCAAGGTGTGGAGAGTTTGGAGGGAGGGGAGCTCTTTTTTAGACTCTTGACATTGCGCAGGAACATATTCAGATTTCTTTGGATAGATTTTGCTATGTTGGAAAGTTTATCAATATGACACTGCCTGCAAAAGACTCTGTTGGGAGGACAATGTTTTAGCCAGTATTCAAAAGCTTAGATGGGACAGATGCAGACCATCCTTGGCAAAGGAACATGATTGGTTAACCATGTCCTCCCACGCTGACAAATACTGTATACCCTTAGAATGACACCAAAAACTAAGCCAATCATTGAAGTCAGTCATCTTCTGTTTGTATTGTGGCATCATTTTTGGTGAAGGTAGAATGTTGCTCAGTGCTAGGTACATAACAGTCTGGGACACGTAGTCCAAGAGCTCTATAATATCTCTCTTTATAAAGTGTAAGGATATAGGTCAAAGGTCATTTACACCTACATGGATTATGACTGAATCTTATTGGTACCTGTGGTGCAATGACTTGAGTGCATGTGAAACTTGGCAGATCTTGACCTCTGATAAGTAACTGACTGTTATTTAATCTTTGGTCAACCTGGTGAGTGGGACAACACTGTGTAATACAATGCAGTCGCTTATGACTAGGTAATATATTGGCTTGCCTAATTGGCTTGGTAGTTAAGACTCCTCTCGGTGTGTCTGCATGTGCAGTCTTAGGTATTATTTCTGTTGAGAGTTCTCTGGTTGTTTTGGATAATTTTTGCAGGTATAATGTCTGGGAGGTCTTTGGGATTTGGGAAGATTGGATTTAAGTACCTCAGCATAAGTAGGTCTATGTGTGGTATGAGTACCATCCGTTGGGTGTAGCATGTCTGTTTCTGACAAGATTGTTATTTTGAGTGTTTGTACACAAGAGTTTTTCCTCCAGAGCATTGTGTGCATATACATCTCTCATATACTGCATTTGTTTCTTTGAAGATTAAATGGTTGTCAGTGAACATTAGGTAATTTTTACATTGTCTCAGTAAACCATCTCCACCAAACCAGCTATGGAGAAATTGTGAACATACATATTCAGGATGTCAGGTTCTTTACTGACTGAGCTACAAGGGTGGGTGCATGAGGGGTTAATAGTGGGTTCACTAAGAGTGCTTCTGGGGGTAAAGACTAGACTAGGCTATATAATACTAAACTCGAGGTGGGGCTGTAAATTAGCTTCTCTTTGCTATTCAACACACAAAGTAATTGCTCTACACTTGCTGGTTTGCTGGTACAGTTTCAGAAGTGGTTTTATTGTGTAAATTTGGTTTCTAGGTGTCTGCATCTATATAGGGCACTACTAACCATCACTGCTCCAAATTTATACAGGCACTTAAAACACAGGAAACTGGTCTCTAGTCCTCTGGCCAATAAAACAACTACACATACAGCTTTCTTAAGTTCTGTGGCTGATAAAACAACTAAACATACAGTTTTATGTGTTTCCCAACCCAGATAGACCAGGCCACCACCTACTGCCACTCAATATACTATTCCAGTCCTCTGAATGTAAAAACACCAAAAAAGACTGCTTGAGAGAGTAGTGCTATCACAAAACAACTTAAACAAACTAACTGGACAAGACAGTTTTAACTACTGGAGATTTTTTAAATTATTTAAAATGCAAAATCAACAAATAAAGCAAGAATAAAGCAGTAGCAGTCTACAGTTAACTGAAGGGCAAAATAATATAATAAATCACTTATCTGCCATGGATGGAGCAGGATTAATTCAAGACCCACTCTCAGTGTGGCAAGAGCACCAAGACGATGGAAGATCAGGGAAAATGAGCAGGCAACAATTTATACTAGACAAGCTGGTTGGGTACTCAGTTTCACAGACATATGGAAAACAACGGGTGAGAAAAGTATGCAAATAGCTTACAAACAGACAATAGCAATAAAAGGGGTGGGGGACTTTGGAAGTCAGATAACCATAAGGGGTGTAGACCAGAGACACAGTCTTTTAAGACCACAGCAAGAAAGGGGTGGAAGGGTTAGGAACATTTCAACCTGCAAGAAGCACACTACGTAGAGAGGGATCTAATCAAATAAAGTCAGTACTGAGCTCTAGTCCTATCACTCATAGCTACAGGTTAACTTTAGCCTAATGCCTAAGTTGCAGAGGGGTGTGCAAACACAAAGGTAAATGTTAAGCAGAATGTAAAACTCTTAGCAGCAAAACTGGAATATGAACAACTGTAAAAGCGGTGTAGCGTCATTCCTGGAGCACAATATACAGTACTCTCAATACTGCAATTCTACCACAGTCTGAGACGGTTTACTATTGTTTGTGCGAACGACATTCTATCGCATGCAATGTGCTGTAAAACAGAATGTCGAATGCACAAACAGTTTTGTACCAGATAGTCGACTCCACTTATGCGAATGCACAACTACATTCGCATAAGTGTAAATCAACTATCTGCATGGAGATCATGGTACAGTGGGGAGTGGAAATTCATCCACATCCCCACTGTAGTGTGATCTCGGAGTTAGAATATATAAGTAGGGGGGTATGGGGGGGCGCAGCTCCTATACGGCTATGACGTGGTGGTTTCGACAACAATGTCGAGTCAAATGCATCGAGCATTTGGTTCGACATTGAGAACATTAGTTTTTTTTACTTTCGGTATTACCATTCGTTTATTTGAACAGAAAATATTTTTCCGTTCAAATAAACAATAGTAAACCATCTGAGACACCTGACTATGCAGAATTTTACCAGTACCACTCTTTATGGAAGAAATGCAGTAATAAATGATTAAATGCAACTCTGTCTGGCAGTAGTTCACAGTTCTGCTACAACTGTGAATGAAACTACAAGAGTAAGACCCAGACAAGGTTCAAAATACAAACCTCTAGATTTTACCAGTGATTCTATATATGGAGATAGAAATGCAGTGTAATGTATAAACACAATCTTCCCACAATTGCAAATGAAGCTACACAACTAAAGTTTCAGAATAAACTAAAAGAATGCAAGCAGATAACCTTTTTGGCTAAAATATGGAAAAAATACAGAAATGTACAAAAATGTATCATCACATAGATCATTGTAAGTGCAACTTAAATGTTTAAACAGAATTGAAATAAAACTTGTTTTTTCTTTTTGGTGAAAACCTTGCTTCTCACAGTATTTGTGATCACCCACTGCTGCTGTCATATGGTTCATATCCTCACTTAAACTTCTTCCTACCCACAATGTTTCCTCCCATTTTCTAGCTATAAAGTAAAACTGTGTCCTTATCCATGTACCTCTTCAGCTCCAAAACTGCATGTGTTCACTTGATATCTGTTAGGTCCCTGGATTTTATTCATCTTCTTTTTTTCCATTTGCCCAGTTTTTAATAATAATTCTATATGCATATCTTTCCATTATTTGTCTTTATTGTTTGTGATATCACATTATTAGTCTAGTCACAATTTGCTTTAATAATCGCCAGTTTACTTCTCTTAAACCATATTCCTCCCAAAGTTTTTCATTGCTTTTCATTGTTGTAGTCCTTTCTTGTCTATATTCACCAAATATCACATTCCAGCTTAGTCCCACTTAACCATCTGCCTCCACTTTCCCTGCTATTTCCTGTATACTTTCTACCCATATATCTGCTTTTTCCCATTATTCCCATGCCATTTTCTATCTCACCATACCAACTTCATCTCAGTTTCTATTTTATGCATTGAAGGACTTTTACTCCCACCTCCATTTTCTGAAAGTTTCTTTCTCAGATCAATGTATAGCTTCCTCAGTTTGTATGTCCTATCTTTCCTTTCCCTAAATCAATGCTAAATGCTATAGGCTGGTGTGTGTCCTTCAAAGAAATAAATCCCCACCATCCTTCTTGTTTTGCAAATCTTAATACATTCCTTGTGGTTTTTCACCTTTTCACTCCCACTTAAAGACATCAAAGACTTTCTGCAATTAAAAAATATAGCATTGCTTCTGTCTGGGCTTATACCTCAGTATATAGCCAAGCTTTGACCCTATCATTACTTTTATTATGTCAAGTGTGTTATAGCTTTAAAGCTGTTACAGCTTTTCAATAGTGCTTTGTAATGGCTGTTATGTGTGCTGTAGCATGACACTGGAGCATGACAGGGCTGTAAATGTATAACAAAACTTATTCATTTTTCTTTTTTTTAAGTTTTTATTGGATTTTCAATTTGTAAAATAATCACAATAATATTTATAGTCAGAGATTTGTGAATATAAAAAAATGAAAGAAATTCAACTAAACCTCACGCACAAAAGAAAAAACAAGTAGTTACAGGAGTGTCCATTAACCATCAAGTTATTATACATTCTTACATTAAATCTAAAATGCAGTTATTTTTGTTTGTCCAGCAGATCTCTAAGTTTTGTCCATGCATTGTAGCAAGAGGTAATCCTGGTTGTTCTTGACTTAATTGTAATGATTTCCAGGTGGCAGACTACAGTTTCAATATTTATAAATTCGTTCAAGGAGGGTGTAGATTTGTTCTTCCAAGTCTGAGTTATAACCTTTCTCACTATAGATAGTATAGACCACAAAATGCGATATTTCATTTTTCAACACATATAGGAATAGGAGTGTTAAAAAGGATTAGTGATTTTGATAAAATAAAATTATCTCCAAAAAAGCCTGTAAAAAAGAGATTAATGTTATTCCAATAAGGTGTTAAGACAGTACAGTCAAAAACATGTGTTGCCAATCCGCTTTAAGTTCTTGTTTATATTTCCAACAATCTTGTTTCTCCATAAACATTAATTCAGTTTTATGTGGTGTGAAGAAAGATCTATGCAAAGAGATTCCATCTAAGAGATGACTTTGTATGTTTAGAAGATATTAGAATTACGTTTTTTATCTTCTTCACTTGGAGGTCTATTATCAATTTGTGTAAAAAAGTTCCAATAATTGTCATTGCAACTTTTTGTTGCTTTCTTCACAACACTATAACATTTAGATAAGAGACCTTGTCCCAATGTGTTTTGTTGCATTAAGAATATTAGATATTCAATTAATTTTGGGATATGATCTCTTATCCTTTGTTGCATTAACTTAAATTCCACTTCTACACATTGTCTGCAGGATTGTCCATCTATCCACGTCTTTATCTAAATTATATTTGTTCTTAATATAATAAACAGAATGTAGCTTTTCATCTGAAACCAATATAGCAGATTTTTTTTTTAAATGTGATCACTGTCTCTAACTTTGAGGTAGAGATGTTACTTTGGGTATATGCCATAGGAAATATAAGGAAGACCCATGCTTTATATGCAAGGTTTCTATATACAAAATTAAAAAAAAAAGTGTTTAATATAGTAGAAATGAAATGGGAGTCACTTGTTTGGTGACTTTTTCCTATAAGGTAATCCTTTAATAATCAATGTAGACTGTTATTTAGTATGAAATAATTATTAGAATATCTATGTTTAGAGTTTATAAAAAAAAAGATTTCATAAAAAACTCTTTCCACCTAGTTGTGTGTTATTAATCCAAAGATATATTGTTTTTATAGATGATGATAATGAATTAATTCTAGATCTGTTAGCCCTATCCTTTCTGCTGCCCAGTCTGTCCTATGATGGTTTAAAGCAATTCTTGGTTTATTGAGATACCAGAGAAATCTCAAAATGAAAGTGTTAAATTCTTTAATACAACTTTTTGTGAGGGGTTATGATAGCAATTGTATAATATCTAAGATTTTTGGTAAGATAATTATTTTGGTTATAGATAACCTCTCTTTCATAGTGAAGAAAATGTTATTCCATTTGCCTATTAGATACTTTATATTACTTATACTATTAGTATAATTATGATTTATTATATTGTTAATGTTATCTGTTATAAGTATTCCTAAATAATGAATTTTCTTTTCTTTAACAATATATTTAACAAATTTATTTTTGATTCTATTATTTGCATTTACAGGTAGGCTTTTTGTTTTGTCATTGTTAAATGTTAACCAGATTTTCTTTGAAATACATCCATTGCTAAGAAAACTGCAGATAGCGAATTATCATTTGTCATTTAATGTCAGTAGGATGTCATCAGCAAACAGTTGAATTGTAGGGTTTAAATTATCATTTATGTTAATACCTTTATATCTATATTTGATCTGAGAAATGTAGCATATGGTTCCATTATTAGGGTAAAAAACAGAGGTGAAAGAGGAGATCCTTGTTTGGTTCCTTTAAAATTTTGTAAAACAGAAGTAAAAGTACATATTTTAACATATGCAAAACCATCATTATAAAGAAGATTAATAATATGTGTGTAAAACCAGCAAGAGATGTTTCCAGTTTACCAAGTCAAAAGCTATTAACCTGGTGAATTGGGCATCCTGAGGCAATGTAGCAACTGCCTCACGTATGCCAACAACCCTCTCCTCTTACCTCCCAATACTCAAACCTGCGAAAGATGCACTTATATATCCAAATTGGAAGCCACGCACTCATCAGCCAAGACCGGAACAGCTCGTCAAGAGGAAAAGGTCAACTATTGCACCACACCACATAGAACACATAGCACTCCAGAACACATACCAGCACTGCCTTCATATAAAAGCACAAACCACACACCCCTCTTTGTGAAGGCTCTCAATAAAAATCTACCCAAACAGCAGAGACCTCCAAGGCAGAAACGCACTCAAACACCACAATGCAACACTAATCACAAGACACATAATTCTCCTAAACAGTGTGCCACTCAACCAAAGCCCCTAAGCCAGAACAGCATGCCCAACACACTAGTCATAGGTGACTCGATAGTGAGGCACGCTGCTGTTCCACTCACTAGGTTGAATAAGGAGAAAGTAATAGTCAGCTGCCTGTCAGGTGCCAGGATCCACCACATAACGCACACACTCAGGTCCCTCAACAACAGGTACAAATATGGCTCTGTCATTGTACATGTGGGCGTGAATGACCTGAGATGTACCTCCCTGGACTACATGAAAAGAGACATGGAGGAGCTCTCGGATTATGTAGACCAGGCAGGTATGACCCTAGCCCTGAGCAGCATCCTACCATCACCCTGAATGATACAAGCAGAACATTATCGATTTCAACAATTGGCTAAGTTTCTGGTGTCATTCTAAGGGGATCCAGTATCTGTCTGCCTGGGTTGACATGATTAACAGACCTCAATGCTTTGCCAGAGATAGCCTGTATCTGTCACTCCTGGGCTTCCGGATACTGGCCAAGGCTGTTGCCACCCCTATAGTGCCTTTTTTAGGAGGTGTTCCAAAGACTAAATTACCACCATAACAGCTGCAAACAAATGCAGTCTGAGCGTCATGCTGCTCAATGCTAGAAGTCTAAATCTGAAAATGGAGAACATCGACATTTGTGCTGTAGCAGAGACCTGGTTCAAGGCAGCAGAAAGCACCCCTGCACTACCAGGCTATAACTCATTCCACACCTTTCGGCCGCAGAACTTGGACCAAAGCTCCAAAGGCGGTGGTGTTTCCATATTCATAAAGGATGCGCACACCTCCAGACTGGTAGCCCAACATAATGCATCAGAGATACTTCAGGTGCAGCTAACATTGGGTAAGACAGCGATTCAGGTCGTAGCCTGCTATAGGTCCTCAACAATGTCCCAAGACTCACACTTCATATTCCTAAGCACATTGGAGAATATTAGGGTCCAACCTAGCACTCTCATACTGGGCGACTTCAACTACCCCTCCATTAACTGGTAAAACTACTCATGTACCAATACACTTGCCCACCAATTCCTGGAATTCATTAATTCAAATGCCCTAGACCAGCTCATTCTTCCCTCACTAGAGATAGCAACATCCTTGACCTGGTCATTACTAACGTGGGTGACCATTGCTGTACACCAATAGTTAACTCCTCCCTGGTTAGATCCGACCACAAACTAATCACCATGGAAATCCACATCCCTCCCACCCACCCCTGCAAAGGTAACCACCATGAAAAACTTCTCCAAAGCTATCTTTGAGCTCCTAAAAACAAAGGTGGCTAACTTTGTGGCACCCATGCAAATGGACAATAGTTGCATGACCACTGAATCATACACCCATGCACTGCACAAACACGTACACAAATGCATGGATCTCACCATACCCAATAGAACAAAGACGCTCTCCTCCAAAAAAAGGAAGCCAATCTGATGGCCCCCTGCCATAAACAAACTCTACAACAGAAGGAGGAAACTGATGCAGAATAAGGTGAAGTCCCAAGACTGGAAGAACTCCCTTATCAGCCTCAACAAAAAAATTGAGATCCCTCATCAAATCGTCTAAAGCTAGCTATGAAAACAGAATTGCAGCAGATAGTAAAGACAACCACAAGGCCTTCTATAGTTATGTAAAGAATCTCCATGGCAATACCCAGATTTGACTAGTCTGGCAGCCTTCATCCCTTACAAACTTGGGAAATACAAATAGACCAAAGAAAACCACTAGTCAGCAGTGAAACAGAACAGCAGACCCACCAGTATTTAAAAAGTTTTATTGAAGCGCTTTTCGTTGCCACAATAAAGCAACTTCCTCAGAAAAAATTAACAATAAAAATACAGTTTTATTTAAGTGGTTAGAAGCAATCGCTTAATTAGCCACACCTCTTACAGACCACATATTTAAAAAGACATTACACACTACTATACTAAACAAACCTAACTAACCATTTTATATAAAATAAATTATACATACATCATGATATAAAAAACTGATATGTATAGTGTTAAAATAGACAATACTACACTAACAATAGAATTAAAACTCATGTATATAGTATAATCCCTTCTCTACCCCAATCTTCACAATCAGAAATCATTTGTAGTCAATGCAGAGTTACTAGGAGTAAAATTAATTTATGCTGTATCAACAATTTTAGATCAAATGACTCAAGTTTCAAACTTTTGAGAGCAAGGATTCACTAAAATCTGAATACTGCAAATCTTACACATGAAAGAGCAAACAGAAACCACTAGTTAACAACGTTTGTTATTTACATAAATAATGGCATACTAATTCCCCTGCATACTGTGCAATGGATGAGAGAAATGGTAAAAAAGCAAAGTGGGGAAATTAAGTTGGGTATTTGGAGAAAGCATGTGATCATTTCTTTGGAGGGAGACACTTATTCTAGGAGAAGTGCAAGGAAGATTAATACCTATAAATGGTTAATCTCCCAGACCCATGCTTACACTTATGAAGGGTATCAGAACTTGTCAGAGATTTGGGATGCATGACTAGGCTTAAAAGGTTCTTGTGGTCATTAGCCTAGCAGACACCTATGAACCTATGAGACCACTGAGGAGCCCAGCCCATTTTCCCACTTACCTCTGAAAAGCATCTAGTGAACTGATTTTACCAGAGTCCCACAGTTTGCAAATGTAGACAAAAAGAATCAAATACTGGCGAACAGGAAGCATCTTGTAAACAACTCATAGGCCTAGTCCTTTGAACCACCAGCCAGACTGGTATCTTATGACTATCCAGGCAGTTAAATATATGAATTGTCTCATTCAGTTGGCACTTTGAACGTTTATAAGAAGAATAAATGTATATATTGTATATAAATATCAAATGTGGTTTTGTTTAAAATTACAAAATGGAGAAATGTGTTCTGTGTTTATATTTTACAGGTAGTCTGGTATTTTCTACCTCTCAGCTGGACTGGGACACATTTACAGACCCACAGTATCTGTTCTCCCCAGTCCCAGCAGAAGACCCTCCTGATTTTTCAGACAATACACAACCAGTTCTGCAGTGTCGGTCAGAAATACATGGTCTGATTAGTGGGAAGCCAGTTTCCTGGGAAGTGACAGTTAATCTGGACTATCTGTTTAATTCTGGCCCAACAGAAAAGGAGAAAAGAAAATGGGAAGACAGCTGGGAAGACATTTTACATCGACTTGCAGCAAGATCTGTTGTTCGAGATTTTGAGAATATGGCAGAAAAAGAGTTAGAAATTGAGCATGGTAAGTTAAGACGTTAAATGTATTAATCATAGAAAAATCAACTAGCAACTGGTTTTTAATGATTTCTGTTTCGCATAGAGTGTATACAGAAATTTTAAGTAATTATCTCATTACAATAACAGAATTAAGTGAGTTATTAAACATGACACACATTTGTAATGGATAGATAGATACAGAGATACATACATACATACATGCGCACAAATAGTCACAGACATTTTTTCACAGATGGATAATACAATATTTTTTAAAATACCATCCAAGTTTCATTTCTCTCCAGGAAGATGTGTTCCTTTTTCTTCTATAGAGAATGTAGAATGGCATGAATAATATACTACAGTAAATTATAACACATCCTAGCTTCACAACAGCAAGTTTTATTACAATGAAGTTTTTTTATATTATTCATATTTTTATATGCCAACCAGATCAATTAAACAAGGTCTGAAGACATTATCAGTCCCTGTCTAGTTGAACAAAAAACAACACTAATTAGTTGAGTGACATGCATGTAGAAGCAGACACCGAGTACACATCAACTTACGTTTGTGAATCAACAAGATGCAGAGTCAGTAAACAATAACTTACAGTGAATTATGTGGTTTAATACATAGAGACATATATTTTACAAAGAGGTACACATTTTTGAGTTGACTTGTTTATTCATGGAAACACAATGCTCCACTGCAAATGGCACTATGCACAGAGCACTTCCGAGCAGCAAGGTTTCCAAAATACTGCCTTTCACTTGTAGCTTCATCAAATGCAGACATGTTTCCATGGGTATGACAATGTGAAGCATGTCCACTGACTAGCTGTTTGTGTTGTTATGGACCTCATCTTTAAGATAAAAACCAAAGTGAAGTTATTGATTAGCAATCCCTTTGATGTCAGTTCACAACACAGTGCTGTCAGACAAACAAGTTATGGGCCTGGATTAAAATCAGACTGCTTACTGCTATGGACGCAGGACTAAAGACAAAAGGCAAGAGGAGGAGGAGAAGGCTAATGTGGCTTTACATTCAAATGAAGCATTTGTTATGGACAAAGAGCTATTATATAGGAAGAAGAAAGAAATATGAGATGATTAGGAGGCTGTCTACAACTAAGGAAGAAAGCACAAAAGAAAGAAAGAAAGAAAGAAAGAAATTAGATCATCAGACGCATCAGTTAAAGAAGAAGAAAAAGAAGACGAAGTGGAGGTTGTGGAGGGAAACAAAGTCCTTTTTAGCTAATCTCACTGAAAGGGGAGAGTTCTCACTGGGCAGGCAAAACATGTGAAGTAAACTGTAAATGATGTAGAGAAAGCCAAAGTACTGAAGGAATATTTCACCTCAATATTTACAAGTCAAGGAAGGCGAGGCTACAATGCAGAGTGGAAGCAAGTGTACATGGAGGGAGCAGGTCGACAGACAACAGTACAAACAGAGACAGAGAAGGCATGGAGAAAGATCTGACTTCAGTAACTTAGGGTAAGGTACTGGGGCCAGAGGAGTTGCCTTTAAAAATATTCAACATATAAAAAGATAAAGCCTTTATTATAACCCAGATGACTTGAGTTTGGTTAAAGGGCAGGACATTAGCAGAGCTAACTAGGGATAAGACAGGCATTAGCTAGTGTGCTTGTTCACTTCTCTATGGAATTTTTTTTTAAATATGCAGGGAGAGCCCAGGCAGAACTGGAGCCTTGGCGAATTTGCGTTAGCCAGTAATAAGGATGTACAGGCAAATAGGAATAGCATGTCATCAAACAGATGGGGTAATCCCTTCACTGCACCAGTTTTTGATCAACCTGTTGGTAACAGCACCTACTACACTGGTGGACTTAGGGATACAATCATCCAAAATCCTGGAGTATCATATGTGACTGAGCCCCACTACAACTCTGTCTCTGGGCATCATCTACCCTATAAATATATATATGTTGAGAATGGTATTTTACAGGTTAAAAATGCCTAGTGACAGAGGATGACTTTCACCAATTTCATGATGGAGGCAGTCTGTGGGTCACTACCAGGGAGAAAAGTACTACAGTACTAGAGGGTCAGACTTGTAGCTGTCCTTTATCAGAGGAGGGTAAAAAGAACCTAGGGAACTATAAACCAGTCAGTATAAAAGCAATGACAGTGAAGCCCCCCCCCCCCCAAAAAAAAAAAAGATCTAGAAGATAACGCTAGTTGCTTTTCAGGAAGCCAACAACATTCAAAACAACAACCAATATGGATTTATAGCTAGAAGGGTCCGTCAGTCAAAAATTATTCAATTTTCACAGAATTTTGGAAGAATAAGACAAGGCATTGCCAAATTGATGTGGTTCACCTTGACATAAGTAAAGTCTTCAATAAAACCTTCACAGACTACTGCTAGCTACACTGCAGGGGTTGGGCTGGGCTATACAGTGAGAAACTAGAGACGGGATGACTAAAGAATCAGACAAGAGAGTACTGTGGTGCCTTCAACAGTAAGGCATTTGACCAATGGAATCATACAGATGCCTCTTCTAGGCCCATTGATGCTCAGTTTGCTTTTCTCAGACATATCTGATGAAAAAGAGAACAAGAAAGTCCTCTCTGCTGATAAAACAAAGATAGAAGCTGCAGTATAGCATGAAGGGTGTGGGTGGGTGGGGTTTGGAGCCTAAGGAAGGATGTGATGATGTTGTCCAGGTGGGCAGAAAGGTAGCATTTCAGGTTCAGTGCAAATACATTTATAGTACTGCACTTGGGCCTCAATGACTCAGACAGAAGGTACCAGTGTGGGAAGAACAACATGAAGGAGCTACAACAGAAAAGAAGCAGGGAGTTATTATCATATCAATACAGCAACACCACGTGCAGAGAAAGAGAGTAGTAGCCATAGTAAGAAGGGTGCTGTTTTGTATCTTTAGGTGTACAGATTCCTGAACCTAAGAAGCAATGGTCCAACTATACAGGGCTTTGGTAAGACCATACATTGAGTACTGTATGATACCAGCATTGTTCAGCTTTCAACTGTAATGTCACAAGTAGCAGAAGTAAATCCCAACTGGAACAATAGAAAAAGCAGATGCAATCTTCAATGAGCAACCCAGTTAGTATGATAAATTCCTTATTTGGACAAAAAGACAAGCTCAAAACAAGCGCTTTCGCCTGGTTGTACCAGGCTTTGTCAAGTTCATTAACACAAATAGTTCCAAGTCTTTTATAATCTTGAAAGTTGATCATGTGATCTTAATAACTTAATTGATTAATTGTGAAGTTGCTAGGTAAATTACTGACCTTAAATGGAAATAGTACAAATTTTGTTAAAGAAATAAAAATATAATGCTCAGCCTAAGAATAAAATCCATCCTAAAAATAAAGCGTGTAAAAATATATATATATGTTTAAAACCGTTGCAAGCATTGCAAAAATTCA
The DNA here is from genome assembly GCF_019279795.1 of Protopterus annectens. Taxonomy (NCBI): domain Eukaryota; kingdom Metazoa; phylum Chordata; order Ceratodontiformes; family Protopteridae; genus Protopterus; species Protopterus annectens. The sequence goes on from NC_056734.1 coordinate 891,628,732, forward strand.
TAAAAATATGTGTTTGTTAAAAAAGGAGATAGAATTTATTAAACCCTTGCAATGCACTGACAGCTGTTGAATAAAACTGCTGTCTTCCTGCTAAAGCAATGCAGAACTTCAATTTTAATGAGGTTGACCAAAGTCTATCCTGAATTGTGAACACTGTGGAAAATAATTGTTTAGTATGTCCATACAATTCTTTCGACAGTGGGGTAATGTTAACCAGTGTGACTTTTATGCATGTCCATGCTACTGTATTATAACTTGTCTCTGTTGATTTTAAAACACTAATGAGACTGATAGTATCATTTAAACCTGGGAGTTTGGTTACATTTAGCTTCAGTTGCCAAATAAGCTCTCTGTTTTCAAGCCGGGTTTCCCAATCTCCACCTCTAGGGTCATGGGGAACCTGTTCAAGTACAAAAACTTTAATTGCATGTTTGTGCAACTCAAAGAATGTTTGTAAAAGGCGTTGGTGTCTCTTTTCTTCTCTATGTCATAGAGATGCTCATAAATCCTCCTTTTGAGCATCCCCTCGGTCTTTCCTACATAGAAACTAGAACATGTCACACAAACGCCTAAATAAACCACTCCCTTGGTTGAACAAGTATATCTGCCATAGGAACCCAGTTTCAACTTTCTAGAAGGCAAATAAAAGCATTCCTCTCCCAGAATGTAGGCGTATTGATTACAAGCCCCACATTTATAAGTACCATTCTTCGTGGGGGGATAGCCTGCGCTTCTGGAACTCATTTTGTTTGTTTTGTGCTCAAACATGCCCTTTAAATTAGTGTCTCTTTTCCTAGTGAAGCCTACCCTATCTGGTAGGTATTGGTTAATGTCGTTATATAAAGCTAAAATGGGCCAGTACGTAAGAATGGTATTTTCCACCAAGCCTGAATCCTTATTGTAAGTATAAACAAAGTTGTTTTTTAAATGTTGTTGTTGATCTGCAGAGGAAGAAGGTGAGGGCAACCCTTTTCCTAGAAGTGGTGGGTACAATGATTCCCTTTTAGTAAGTATTTCTGATGCTAAAGATTTAATAAGTTTAAGTGGGTACCCTCTCTGTAAAAACAGTACCTCCAAGGTGTCAACCTCTTCCAGGAAGAGTTCCAAGGTGCTAGACATCCTTGAGGCGCATATCAGTTGCCCCTTTACGATTCCTTTTTTAGTGTAATGAGGATGCCAACTATTATAGTGTAGGAAAGTGTTGGAATAAGTGCTCTTTCTGTAAATTCGTATTTGAAATCGCCCAGCCTCTATGTCCTTACTAAGAAGAATATCTAAGTAATGCAGTGAAGAATCACTGATTTCATAGGTAAAGGCTAAAAATTCGGTGGTTGAATTTATATAACGGAAAAAGTCCATAAAACTTTCCTTGTTGCCTTTCCATAAAATACAGATGTCATCAAGGTAACGTTTGTAAAACAATATGTATTCCTTCCATTCCGAAGAATGAATGAATGTCTCTTCCCATCTGTAAAGCACAATGTTGGCATATGAAGATGCGCATGATGCGCCCATGGCCACCCCCTTCTTCTGTTTAAAGATCTCACCGTTAAAATAAATGAAATTGTTTAACAAAACCATTTCCATGAAATCAACTATAAGATTGATTAAGCTGTTACTAAGATTCGATTCACTGGCCAGAATTTCATTAAACCAGTCCAAACCTATATTATGCGGAATGCTAGGAAACAGTTCAATAACATCTATAGTAACCATTAAAAGATTTGGTTCAAAAAGACTTGGAGTGATGCTACCAATAAATTCCCAGGAATCTCTGCAAATATGTGTGAAAGTGGAGATAAGTTGTTTAAGGTTATGATCTACAAAAATCCCTAAGGGCTCAGTAATGCTGCCTGCACCTGCTACTATAGGTCTAAACCTCAGGGGTACCAGACCCTTGTGTACCTTAGGTATTCCGAAAATAACCGGAATTTTCAGTTTGGGGACCGAGAGATAGTTATATAACTTTTCACTAATACCCCCTTGGTTGAGGTAGTCTTTTAACATGTAATGGATTTTAGAAAATGCAATATTTAATTCATTTCTCGAAATTAGTTCGTAGGTGTCGATGTCCTGTAAAATGTTGTGAATATGCATTTCATATTCTACATTATACATGAGGACTACCCCTCCCCCTTTGTCAGGTTTCATCACCCTAATGTCCTCGTTGTTTAAGTATTCTATCAGTTGGTGTAAATGAAAATCAAAATTACAAGGTACTTGCTTATAATACAAATTTTGGTTTTCTCTTAACTTAAACTTAAACCTTGCTGTTCATTTTAAAGGTCAAAAACGAATAGATCACACTATTAGCAGACGGAGTACGTTTAACCCCCCCACGCACCCTAATCTCAAAATCTTTGAAGACCTTGTGGAAAAGGCTTTAAGAGAAAACCAAAATTTGTATTATAAGCAAGTACCTTGTAATTTTGATTTTCATTTACACCAACTGATAGAATACTTAAACAACGAGGACATTAGGGTGATGAAACCTGACAAAGGGGGAGGGGTAGTCCTCATGTATAATGTAGAATATGAAATGCATATTCACAACATTTTACAGGACATCGACACCTACGAACTAATTTTGAGAAATGAATTAAATATTGCATTTTCTAAAATCCATTACATGTTAAAAGACTACCTCAACCAAGGGGGTATTAGTGAAAAGTTATATAACTATCTCTCGGTCCCCAAACCAAAAATTCCGGTTATTTTTGGAATACCTAAGGTACACAAGGGTCTGGTACCCCTGAGGTTTAGACCTATAGTAGCAGGTGCAGGCAGCATTACTGAGCCCTTAGGGATTTTTGTAGATCATAACCTTAAACAACTTATCTCCACTTTCACACATATTTGCAGAGATTCCTGGGAATTTATTGGTAGCATCACTCCAAGTCTTTTTGAACCAAATCTTTTAATGGTTACTATAGATGTTATTGAACTGTTTCCTAGCATTCCGCTTAATATAGGTTTGGACTGGTTTAATGAAATTCTGGCCAGTGAATCGAATCTTAGTAACAGCTTGATCAATCTTATAGTTGATTTCATGGAAACGGTTTTGTTAAACAATTTCATTTATTTTAACGGTGAGATCTTTAAACAGAAGAAGGGGGTGGCCATGGGTGCATCCTGCGCATCTTCATATGCCAACATTGTGCTTTACAGATGGGAAAAGACATTCATTCATTCTTCGGAATGGAAGGAATACATATTGTTTTACAAACGTTACCTTGATGACATCTGTATTTTATGGAAAGGCAACAAGGAAAGTTTTATGGACTTTTTCCGTTATATAAATTCAACCACCGAATTTTTAGCCTTTACCTATGAAATCAGTGATTCTTCACTGCATTACTTAGATATTCTTCTTAGTAAGGACATAGAGGCTGGGCGATTTCAAACACGAATTTACAGAAAGAGCACTTATTCCAACACTTTCCTACACTATAATAGTTGGCATCCTCATTACACTAAAAAAGGAATCGTAAAGGGGCAACTGATACACGCCTCAAGGATGTCTAGCACCTTGGAACTCTTCCTGGAAGTGGTTGACACCTTGATGGCACTGTTTTTACAGAGAGGGTACCCACTTAAACTTATTAAATCTTTAGCATCAGAAATACTTACTAAAAGGGAATCATTGTACCCACCACTTCTAGGAAAAGGGTTGCCCACACCTTCTTCCTCTGCAGATCAACAACAACATTTAAAAAACAACTTTGTTTATACTTACAATAAGGATTCAGGCTTGGTGGAAAATACCATTCTTACGTACTGGCCCATTTTAGCTTTATATAACGACATTAACCAATACCTACCAGATAGGGTAGGCTTCACTAGGAAAAGAGACACTAATTTAAAGGGCATGTTTGAGCACAAAACAAACAACATGAGTTCCAGAAGCGCAGGCTATGCCCCCACGAAGAATGGTACTTATAAATGTGGGGCTTGTAATCAATGCGCCTACATTCTGGGAGAGGAATGCTTTTATTTGCCTTCTAGAAAGTTGAAACTGGGTTCCTATGGCAGATATACTTGTTCAACCAAGGGAGTGGTTTATTTAGGCGTTTGTGTGACATGTTCTAGTTTCTATGTAGGAAAGACCGAGGGGATGCTCAAAAGGAGGATTTATGAGCATCTCTATGACATAGAGAAGAAAAGAGACACCAACGCCTTTTACAAACATTCTTTGAGTTGCACAAACATGCAATTAAAGTTTTTGTACTTGAACAGGTTCCCCATGACCCTAGAGGTGGAGATTGGGAAACCCGGCTTGAAAACAGAGAGCTTATTTGGCAACTGAAGCTAAATGTAACCAAACCCCCAGGTTTAAATGATACTATCAGTCTCATTAGTGTTTTAAAAATCAACAGAGACAAGTTATAATACAGTAGCATGGACATGCATAAAAGTCACACTGGTTAACATTACCCCCACTGTCGAAAGAATTGTATGGACATACTAAACAATTATTTTCCACAGTGTTCACAATTCAGGATAGACTTTGGTCAACCTCATTAAAATTGAAGTTCTGCATTGCTTTAGCAGGAAGACAGCAGTTTTATTCAACAGCTGTCAGTGCATTGCAAGGGTTTAATAAATTCTATCTCCTTTTTTAACAAACACATATTTTTATGAATTTTTGCAATGCTTGCAACGGTTTTAAACATATATATATATTTTTACACGCTTTATTTTTAGGATGGATTTTATTCTTAGGCTGAACATTATATTTTTATTTCTTTAACAAAATTTGTACTATTTCCATTTAAGGTCAGTAATTTACCTAGCAACTTCACAATTAATCAATTAAGTTATTAAGATCACATGATCAACTTTCAAGATTATAAAAGACTTGGAACTATTTGTGTTAATGAACTTGACAAAGCCTGGTACAACCAGGCGAAAGCGCTTGTTTTGAGCTTGTCTTTTTGTCCAAATAAAGGATTTATCGTACTAACTGGGTTGCTTATTGAAGATTGCATCTGCTTTTTCTATTGTTCCAGTTGGGATTTACTTCTGCTACTTCTGACATTACAGTTGAAAGCTGAGCAACGCTGGTATTTGCTTGTGGAGTTTTCCTGTTACTGGTTTGTGTTTCTTTTACTTTTTGAGTGAGTACTGTATGATGTTATATAGGCTATACAAAAGAGCAGATGCTATGCTACTGGAGAAAGTCTAAATAATGGTCACAAGGAGGATAAGGAGGATATAGAAGGCAGAAGATGTGAACACAGATTAAGAGAAATTGAGCTTTTTTCCAACGAGACTATATGGGAGACACAATAAAGTGTTTATATATGTATATGTTTATATATGGTTCTGCAACATTTTGTCAAAGGTAGCTGTGAATGAAAGAAAAACAGTAGGTACGAATGACTTATATATGGGTCTACTTGAAAAGAACAAAAGCCCACTTATCCAAAGATGTATAGACAGAGATAACAACACTTCATTTAAATGACTCATCACATAACTGACAATTTACCTGGGGAAAGGAAGCGGACAGTCAACAATCATAAGAAACCACACAGAAGCACTCTAAACCCATCTCCAACTAATTATACCAACTCTGAGATTGCACTATAGTGGGCAAAATAACAAACTTCCACGTTAGCCGACTGATTTGTTTCCCTGGGTAAATTGTTGGTTATGTGAGGAGTTGTTTAAATGAAGATTCAGTGATGTTTTATCAGTCTTTTTGTCTTTGAGTAACTGGGCCTTCGGTCTTTTCAAGTAGACCTATATATATCATTATTTATATATGTGTGTATATATATATATATTTATATATATATATATATATATGTGTGTGTGTGTGTGTGTGTGTGTGTGTGTGTGTGTGTGTGTGTGTGTGTGTGTGTGTGTGTGTGTGTGTGTGTGTGTGTGTGTGTGTGTGTGTGTGTGTGTAAAACCTATTTGTGGACCACATAAGCCCACAGTTGTCCCATTTTATGGGTGACCAAAGAGTAGTGACTGGGTATATGACTCTTTCAGAGTCACACATGGGAAAGTGAAGGTGGAAGGAATCAAACCGTGTACCCTCTGTAGTGGGCATTGGAAGCAGCTCATTACTAGCTTAAAACACTTTGGGAAATCAACAGTTTTGGCTAATTACCATGTTGATAATCCCTAAGAGTTGGCCCAGTGGTCAGGGATCTAGGTACGCACATAGACAGTAGCCTTATCTTCGACTACCATGTAGCCACAGTAGCAAGGAAATCCTTTTATGTTTCGCAACTTATAAGTAAGGGCATGGCATCTAAGTCCAAATAGGTCATTATTCCACTGTACTCTGCCCTTATGAGACCAATAATAGAGTATAGTGCCCCTTTGATATGTACCTGACCAGGTATACGCAGCAACTAGAGTAACCTCAAAGGTTCCTTACAAAAAGAATACAAGGCATAACAAACCTGCTTTATGCAGTGTGCCTTAAAGGCCTTTCCTTCTACTCAGTTTCCTATAGATTGCTGAGAGGTAATCTATGCCTGGCTTACATAGCATCCAGAAAACCCCACACTTATGAATCTCCTACATATTTGTAAGTCAAAAAGTACCAAAAATACAATGTCTAGGGACCTGAATTTTGTCTGTGACATAAATAAAACACACCAGAGAGACAGATATCTGTTCCAGAGAATGGTCCTCCCATGGAACAGGCTTCCCATCCATGTGAAGCTGAGTTTGTCTGTTACCCAGTTTAAGCACAACCTAGACAAGTGGATGGGGAACAGGAAATTTACAAAAAGCCTGACACCCATGTCTCTTATGGACAGAGGTAGCTTATAAATGTCTGGCCCTCAATGTCCTGTTTGGATGCAGGTCATTATTATTCATTTGGGAATACTTGGCTAGGTTTAGAGAGACCCCCCCTTGAGTCATTAGCCTGATAACAGTCTATGAATCTATGAATCTATATGTATGCATATGTATATGTGCATATATATATTTATGTATATGTATATGTGTGTATATATATATATATAGGTTTATAGGTTCATAGGTTCATACTAGGCTATCTGCCCTAGGGCATTTAAAAGCCTAGCCAGAGTGTGTGTGGCTTTCACCACCCCTTAGGATGAGAATACTATACCCATTAGTTTGCTGTGCCTCTGTCCAGCAGTGATACAGAGATGATTCCCGGGGTAAACCTACGATCTCCCATCCACTCGTCAAGATTTCTCTTGAACAGAGTCAGTGAGGGGCTCTGCCTCACATGGACTGAGATTCTGTTCCATAGTGTAGGGAGTCACTGGGTGATGAATCTGTCCCTCCAGCACATCCTATTTATATCCGTGTTGAGGTTTAAGTCTCTTGCTCTCGTGGCTCTGGTGGATTTGGATTTTTTTGAGGTGGAGCATGTCCATTAATTCCGGGTTGGACATGGCCTTGTATGTCAGGCACAGATCACCTCTGAGCAGACGGTATGCGACTGAATAGAGCTGGAGTTTCTTCAGTCGGGCATCGTATGACATATGTTTGAGCCCCTTTATCCTTTTGGTGAGGAACTTTTGGGGTCTTTCCAACTGCTGCAGGTGTCGGGTAAGGTACATTCGAATGGGGCGTTGTACTCAATCATTGGTCTGATAAGTGAAGAGTACAGGGGTACAATGACCTCTCCTGATCTGGATGTGAATCCTTCATGATCAGGTGGGCAATGTAGAAGGTCTTCCTAACCACTTTGGCAATGTGAGTGTCAAAAGAGAGGTTACTGTCAACTTGGGTCCCCAGGTCCCTGATAACTTCTTCCGTGTTTAATGGATTACCACCTATGTGGTAATTAGGGGTTACCTTGTTTTTCCCAAAGGGTATGACTATACATTTTTTGGCATTTAGCTTAAGGCCATGGCTCTGGCACCAGTTATCTATTTCTATGAGACCTTTCTGGAGGATGTCTGTGTCTGATGGAGTGTCAATTATGGTGCCCAGTTTGCAGTCATCTGCAAATTTTGTCAGCCACAATCCCCCTATGTTTGCCTGCACTTCAGAAAAATAAATGCCGAACAAGAGGGGGCCCAGGACTGAGCCCTGTGGGAAAACGCTCATGACCGGCTTAGAGTCTGACATGGCACCAGCAACTCTAACCCTGTGTGTTCTGTCCTTGAGCCAGTTTGCAACCCATCTTGTGACATATGGGTTTACATCTAAGCTGGTGAGCTTTTCTATGATGCCCGAGTGGGGTATTGTGTCGAACGCTTTTGCTAGGTCAAGGTAGGCTGTGTGAACTGCCTTACCCTCATCAATGGCCTTAGTGACTGTTTCGACAAAGTCGACCAAGTTCAAGAGGCAGGATCTGCCCTTGACAAAGCCAAATTGGGTAGGATCCAGTGTCTGTAGGTCCCCAATGTCTTTATTTATGAGTTCCATTATGATCCTCTCCATAGCTTTGCAGACAAGGCTCATCAAGCTTATGGGGCGGTAATTTCAGGGTCCGTAGAAGCACCGCCTTTGTGGAGTGGGACCACAGTTGCCGTACACCATTTTTGGAGCACGTATCCTGTAGTAAGGCTAAGATTAAACAGCAGCCTTATGTGTGGGTTTAGTTCCTCATTGAGTTCGTAGCACACAGCCGGGGACACCGTCCGGTCCCATTGATGCTGTGTTTTTGCTTTAGAGAGCAGCTCACACCTGGGCATCTGAGATGTTTGGGAGGCTAGACTCTGGTGGGATAGATATTTCTCCTTTTGCGGGGGAGGGAGGGGAGAAATTTGCACTGAACCTGTCTGCCAGTATGTTGGCAATGTCTGTGGGTTCAGTGATTTTTTTATCATTTAGGACTAATTCTGAGCATATCTGGGAGTTTCCACCCAGGTTTCTAACATAGCTAAAGAAGGCTTTATGATTGTCTTTTGTGTCATTAGCAATTTTTCTCTCAAAGTTGGCCTTGGATGATTTTATGAGTGATCGTAGTTTTTTGCTAGTATTGATCAGAGATTCCTTCCCATTTAGGGATTTTGCTCTGTCATGTAGTAGCTTTCTCCTCTTGTTGTAGAGTTTGTTTATGGCTGGAGTCCACCAGACCGGGCGCCTGCCTTTGGTGGAAAGGGTCTTGATTTTATTAGGGATTGCTTGATCCATACATTCCTGGAGGTGCTCGTAGAAGGCATTTGTAAGGGTTTCAGCAGCATGGGTTGTGGTTTCCACTGGCTCGGGGGCCTTGAAGGATACCACTCCAGTCTTAAGAAGTGTGAAGTTTGCTTTTGAGAAGTTCTTCACTGTGGTCTTTTGCTGGGGTGGGGGCGGGATGTGGATCTCCAGTGAGATTAATTTATGGTCTGATCTCACCAATGAGGGATATACTTCCGATGTGGAGCATTTTGTCCCCATGTTTGTGATGATCAGGTCTAGTATATTTTCTCCTCTTGTGGGAATAGTGACTAGTTGTTCCATAGCATTTGAGTTTATGAACTCAAGGAACCTTTGGGCTAGGGTGTTGGGGCTTGAGTAATGTTCCCAGTCTATGTTTGGGTAGTTGAAGTCACCCAATATGATGGTGTTTGGAGAGACATTCATACTCTCCAGTGTCTTCAGGAAGGCTGTGTGGGTTTCCTGAGTTTGAGAAGGTGGTCTGTAGCATGTTACAAACTGTAGGGCAGTTTTACCTATGGTTAATTGCACCTGGATGGTCTCCGATGCTTAGTGCGTTGCCACTAACCTGGAGGTGTGGGTATCATTTATGAATATGGATACTCCCCCTCCTTTTGTGGTTCGGTCCGGATTTTGGGGCGGGCGCATGATATGAGGTATAACCTGATAGTGCTGGGGTGCTCTCAGGAGCCTTGAACCAGGTTTCAGTCACAGCACAGACATCGATGTTCTCCATACTGAGGAGGGCTTGAGGCGTGCATCTTGAGGTTTAGACTTCTGGCATTGAGCAGTATTACCCTTAGTTTTTCTCCATTTTTGTTTTCTAGGGCGGTAGGTTTATCATTTGAGCCTTGCCTAAAAAGGCACTATGGGGTGGCAAGAGCCTTTGCCAATATCCGGAAGCCCAGGGTGACAGGTGCAAGCCGTCCCTTGCGAAGCAGCATGGCTTGTCAAGCATGTCATCCCAGGCAGACAGACATTGGATCCCCTTAGAATGACACCAGTAATTAAGCCAATTATTAAAGCTGATCATTTTGTCTCTGTATTGTGGCATCATTCTTGGTGAGGGTAGGATACTGCTCAGGGTCAGGGTCATACCGGCCTGGGCTACATAATCTGAGAGCTCCTCTATGTCTCTTTTCATGTAGTCCAGGGAGGTACGTCTCAGGTCGTTCACACCGGCATGGACAATGACTGAGTCATACTTGTACTTGCTGTGGAGTGACCTGAGTGCTTGTGTTATGTGGCGGATTCTAGCGCCTGACAGGCAGCTTACTGTGATCTTTCCCTTGTTCAGTCTGATGAGTGGGACATCAGTGTGTCTAACTATGGAGTCACCTATAACAAGTGTGTCTGGCATTGTGTTTTGCCTTAAGGGCTGTGACTGTTTAGCACACTGACTTTGAGAACTATGTGTTGCATGTCTTATGTCTTGAGGTGGCAGTTGCTTGGGTGTCTGCTTTGGAGGCCTCTGTAGTTTTGGTAGATTTTTGATCAGTGCCTCCGAGTATGTCTTTGTGTGTTTATGTGTTTGTTTTGCAGTTGTGATAGTTCTATGTGAAACTGGGTTTGTGGTGTGCGTGGTTTCCTTCTCCTCCTGTCTGGTCTTGCCAGTCCTGAGTTGAGAGAGCTCAGCCTCCAGTTTGGCTATATAGTTGCATCTCTCACATGTATTTGTGTTTTGTGGGAGAAGGAGTGGGTTGTCTGTGTACATGAGGCAATTGTAACATTGCCTCAAGATGCCCAGATTCACCAGCTGAACAGGAGAGGACGCTAGCAACTGACCCTTCGACATGCTAGAAAAAGTGAAAAAGTTTGCTGTGTAACTGAGTCAGAAGGGACCTATAGGGAAATGGGTACTCAAGGGGATTCTAGGCTAATGTAGTACTTTGTTTAGTATACAAGTACTTTACCTATATAAAAATGCTTTAGGAGCAAGTGCTGAGCTTTTGAGATAGAGAATAGACTGTTTAGATTGCAAGTAGAGAAGTTCTAAGGGAAAAATTGAAGAGCAGACTTTACGGAGCCAGAAATAGTTTAACCTTGTTTAACTGGCGCTGCCCGATGGTGCTCTATGGGCAACTCCGCTCTAAATCACGCAAAAGCGCGCTAAAGTGGGCTTTATAGCAGGGGGTTGAAAAGAGCTAGGAATTGATCCAAAATGGCCAATAGACTACAAGTTTCTGGCTGGAACCACTGCTCTAGGGACAAATAGGCTGCTCAGTGCTCCCCACTCCCACTGGTGAACAAAGAAGTTTCCCTTTATCCAAATAAGGATATGGAATAGCACAGGAACCAAGCCAAAGCCCAGAGATCAGCAAACTCTGAAGACTGGACTATTCTAGTTCAGTAAGGCAGGAAAACAAGATTTTTTTTTTTTTTTGCAGAAAACAGAGGAAAAACAGACACTAAATGCTATAAATGCTTTTAAACGGCTAGCGCACTTGAGTGTGTTAGCCTACAGGTAAAATTAAGCAACAAATAACTTTTTTTAAAAGTGCAAAACAGTTAATCAACACAAAAACAGTTTAAATAGAATGCAGAGCTGTATAAACAGGCGAAAATGCAGTCGCTAAGCAGTAAATAATCAAAAAGCCAGAAAAAAATACTTAAATCAGGAAAAAGACACTCTTTTGCTCTCTGCTGCTTGTACAACTCTGCAGGACACCACGAGGAGCTGTGTTGAGTTGAATACAAGCGAAAAAGCGCGCTAAAGCGGGCTTTATTACAGGGGGCTGAAAAGAGCTAGGAATTGACCCAAAATGGCCAATACACTACAAGTTTCTGGCTGGAACCACTCCTCTAGGGACAAACAGGCCGCTCAGTGCCCCCACATATATATATATATATATATATATATATATATATATATATATATATATATATATGGGTCTATATGACTTGGTCGACAGTTCATATGATCGACTGTTTATTTGGTCGACAGTTCATTTGATCGACAAGCATTTTAGGTGGGGGGCTTCGCCCCCCACACCCCCCATACCCCCCCTAACTATATATATCAATTCCAGGGTCACACAACATTGGGGAAGGGGGCAAATGCTTGTCGATCAAATAAACTGTCGACCAAATAAACAGTCGATCATATGAACTGTCGACATATATATATATATATATATATATATATATATATATATACATATATAAAATGTGTGTGTGTGTGTTTGTGTTTATATATGGCATACTTTGGGTTGAATATTTGAATGACTGAGTTTTGTGAGGGAATGGATTGTGCTATTTAGGGCTATTTGTGATCGAGAAGTTGATATATTTAAATAAGGGGGTGTGGAGGATGAACCTTCCTCCATGTCAAAGTATTTTAGTGATTTTGATTGTCCAGTTTAAAGTATAGGCTAGATAGCTTATAATTTGTCTTGTAGTGATACCTTTTGTTTATTTTTGTATTTTTAGGAGCAGGATCACTGATGTGAATGATCTTTTGCAGTTGACTATTTGAGAGGAGAAGTTTTTTACATTTGAAATAGATAGCATAATAATGTGTGTGTGTGTGTGTGTGTGTGTGTGTGTGTGTGTGTGTGTGTGTGTGTGTGTGTGTGTGTGTGTGTGTTTACGTATATCTATATATGCATATTTTTTGGTGGGCCAAGAATATTTTTGCTGATTTTAAAGACTCAGACCAGATCCAAGCTAACAGAAACAATAGGTCAGATATATACTTTTAGCCGAAAACTCCACCATGCAAAAACAGGATACAAATCAAGAATCCACAGCTGGAAGCAGAAACTTTTAATCACAGTGCAGTCCATTCGACTCAGCACCCAGTAAAATCATGTTGAACACATGTAAAAATATCCAAGTTCATCATTATTATGGTATTTCCACAGTGAATGGGTTACGTTGTGATAGGTATGTTATTTAGTTTTAAACTTGTGACAACTTTTTTATAATTTCGCTGACCTCAGTTTGAGAACACTACTAATACATATATAGTCATTCAGCCCCGGGGGTTTTCCTGCCTCTAACTTGATTTGCCAGAACAGTTCCCTGTGTTCAACATGATTTTAACAATATTATTTATTTATTTTTTATTTTTATTTTATTTATTTTACATTTGTTGACCGGGCTAGTCTTACTGGACATATATCCGTTTTCAGTAGAGGCCCGGGGAGAAAAGCTCAAATACTGCAGTAATACAATTATTACAAGAGACCAAAATAAACATAATACAAAAGTACCAGTGTAGACTTATATAGCAATTCTGAAAAACTAACACTGACCAAAGTATGACAATAGAGAAAAAGTCAGATAAAAGTAAAATACGTGGTATAGAATATTCTGAAGTTAGATTAAATAAAAGATAGATAAGCAGTACACAGGTCGGAAAAACATATGTGACAATAAACTAGAATGCTAAGATAGAGTCAGTATCAAGGATAAAACAGTCAATAATTAAACCTATTATTCGAGGACCCGTAAGGAGAGGGGGAACTTGGGAAATAATGAAATCATTTCAGTCAGGGTTAGCACAAGGGCATAACCACCGGGATTTTAGATATTCTTTGATGTGTCTTTTGAAGTGGGATGTAGAGTCAAGGTTAGTTATTTCATAAGGGAGTTGATTCCAGAATTTCCCGACAGAGTTAGAGAATAATGCATCCCCAGCTTTATTATATGATTTATTTAAGGCCACAAGGAGTTTGTTAGCAGAGCGTAGTGTGGATAGGTTTTTATATGGTGAAATTAGTTTTTTGAGGCTAGGGGTAGCATCAGGGTAGAAAAGAGCCTTATGAGTGATAAGTAGCTGTTGATAGAGTATGTGGTTATTTAGCTCTAACCAGTCTAGTTGCTTGAGGTTGTGACAGTGATGAGTTCTGAAGGGGTTAGCAGTAATGAATCTAGTTATACTATTGTAACAGGTGGATAGTTTGGTAAGGTTGGATTTAGATAAGTTTGTATATATAGCAGAGGCATAGAAAAGGGTAGAGATCAGATGGGTCTGGGCCAAGGTTTTTCTGGCTGCAGGGGTAAGAAAGGGTTTAATTCTGTAGAGAGAACCTATCTTTTTGTTAACTGATTTAATGGTATTGTTAATATGGTCATCAAAATTAAGATGGTTGTCAATAGTAACATCTAACAGGCGAGTGGTCATATCTGGGTTAATACAGGTTGCATTATTTGAGAAGGTAGTGAAGAAAGGAGTTGGAGATTTGTGTGTAGGAGTAAAGAGAAGAAGTTTTGTTTTTTTGGCATTGAGAAGGAGGGAGTGTTCCATAAACCATCTCTCTACGTTATGGAAGACTGCTTGGGTAAGGGACTGGAGGGAGGAAACATTATTAGTAGCGCAGATTAGAGTTGAGTCATCAGCATATTGAATACAGATGGCTTGGGGGATGTTCAAGTGCAGGTCATTGATAAATAAAGAAAAAAGAAGGGTACCTAAGATTGAGCCTTGTGGAACCCCAATGTTTACTGGGAGTAAGGAAGAAAGGTTGTTATCCCATAGCACTGCTTGTTGCCTGTTTTGGAGATAACTCTTAAACCATTGAAGAGCTTGTGAACCAAGAGAATAGTGATGTAGCTTGTCAAGGAGAATATTATGATTAACCATATCAAAGGCTTTTGACAGGTCTAGGAATAGTGCTGATGAGAAAAGATTTTTGTTCCTATTATTATTTATAGCGTCAGAGAAGGAAAGGAGGGCAGTTGTGGTGCTGTGAGAAGGTCTAAAACATTGTTGACAGTTAGCTAGAAGATTGTTTTGCAGAAGGTAGTTAAGAAGTTGTTTATGTATACATCTTTCCATAATTTTAGCTAATGGGGAGAGTAAGGCAATAGGGCGAAAGTTTGAGAGTTCAGTAGAGGAGCCCCCTTTGTGTAGAGGAATTATATGAGATATTTTCCATATGGAAGGAATTTTTCCTTCAGAGATAGTTAGATAGACAGAGTGAGTGGAGACAATCAGTGAGCAGCAGGACACAGGGAAAGATAGTGAAGCAAGTGAGTAGCTGGTATGGGGCACTAAAAGTCAAGGTAGTAAAGAGAAAAGAGGGTGAAGCCTAGAAGCAGAAAGTGAGATCGAGAGGGGGAGAAAGTAGGCTAAGTAGGCCCAGAATGAAAAGGGAAGAAGAGAAAGTGAGTTCTATGAGCAGAGACTGAGAGAGGATAGGGGAAAGATTAAAGGCACCAAGCCTAGTGATCACTGGTACCTAGTGGGCAAAAGTGGAAGTAGTGGCAGGTAGCCAAGGAGAAGGAACCACAGGTGGAAAGAAAAGGTAGGTAGCAAGGGACAGATCATGCAGGAGGCTAAATTCAGGGAGGGAGGGAGGGGGGGACTGGCTGCTGGCTTACAAGACCCAGAGGCAAACAAAAAGCCTAAAAAGGTGTAATTACAGTCTGAAATATACATATACACCTTCAAAAATGGGTCAGGTGTAATAACATACTTAGCAACTTCAGTGCAACCAGGTGGGAGCACAGGGCAGCAGAAGATAGTGGATGGCCACTTAGGTAAGGCTTGAGGTGGTTCAGGGGTCCTTAGGAGCAGACAAGTCCCTTAATAAATGTTCAGGAGAGATTGCTAGGGGGAAAAAAGATTAGAAGGAGGGAATTAAAAAGGGATTACAGTTTCAAAAAAGACAGATCTAAGTATAAACATGCAAAGAGGTCATTCACAATTCAACATTTCTTTGAAAAACACAAAGTATACATTTAGACTAACTGGCACTAAGATTAGGCTAATAACTTCAGATGAGCAAAAACAAACTGGCAATAGACCTTAGTAAAGTATATTAATACACAGGTAGCAAATACAAGGCTATAGTCACCTTTAGAATTGTATTAAATCAAAAAACTCTAAGAAAAGAAGAAGAACATCAATCTAGCATCAAAATAGACTCTAAAACATGTCAAGTTATCGTAAAGTACATATACAACATACTAAGGTAAAAATACAAAATACAATAACTTGTACATACTAAATAATCACTCAGCCTTGCCCTTTATGAACAAGGGAAGAGTGTATGTAGATGTATGTAAAATAATTGGATAGAGCCAAGTAGATCGTTTTACTATCTGCGCAATGCTGACCACGTGCTAGGACCCACCAGCGAAGTAAACGCTATCAGAGGAATCCTCTACCAGTTAAAAAACAACGCTAAAATGTACTACAAAGCACTAACCAGTTAAAAAACAACGCTAGAATGTACTACAAAACACTAACCATCCCACGAGATAGAGCGACGTCTAGTGATAATTACATATTAAAACTAGCAGTCTGAGCGCCAGGTGTAGTGAGTGGAGCTAACTAAAGCTGATTTAAAAAAGAACGCTAAAATGTACTGCAAAACACTAACAATCCCAACGAGATAGAGCGACGTCTAGTGATAATTACATATTAAAACTAGCAGTCTGAGCGCCAGGTGTAGTGAGTGGAGCTAACTAAAGCTGATAAGAGAGAGAGCGATATGGTGGGAATGCAGAGCAATGCAAGCGTTAGGCGGCAAAAGCTACTGTTCCTGCTAGCTATATGTCCTATAACACAGGTATAAATGCTGCCAGCTGAGTAATTGCAGTAGTCAGGACACTGAATATATTACCCGGTAGAACTAATGTCAAATAAACATTGTCGGAGCAACCCAAACTAGCATACTAGAAATAAGCCATAAAGAAATGCTAATCACAGCATGCCATGTAGCCAGAGTGTACTCTACAAGGAAAACACTAGCCAGTAACAACCGCAAGGTATTATTAGCAAGTCCTACACGGTAAAAACACCAACATTCCAGTCGCTCAGCAGTAATAAACTATAACAATGTTATAGAAGCAGTACAAGAGCAAAGATACAGTTAAAAAACCAAACCTACGATACACTTAGCAGAAAAGTACATAAAAATGGTTTGGAAGCAGTACAAGAACAAAATACACATATATCCAGTAACAGGTAAGAGAATAAGTGTACTTACAGCGTATTAGCGTATCTCTAGGGTCGGGGCAAGCAGCAGCCAGATAAAAGTGGGGATAGTAAAGGGAAGCGCCACAAAAAGTACAGCTCTATATGCCCTCAGGGCAGGAAGTGAGGTGAGAGGATGGGAGGGGTAAGAGTTAGATAGGCAAAATAGAATAAGGGAGGGACCAGGTAGTCCTCTAAGCTTGGAAATAATACCAAGAAGGTAAGAGTGAGGTAATACAGGACAACAGGACAAGTAAAGACAGAGTGAGTGGAGACAATCTGTGAGCAGCAGGACACAGGGAAAGATAGTGAAGCAAGTGAGTAGCTGGTATGGGGCACTAAAAGTCAAGGTAGTAAAGTGAAAAGAGGGTGAAGTATAGAAGCAGAAAGTGAGATCAAGAGGGGGAGAAAGTAGGCTAAGTAGGCCCAGAATGAAAAGGGAAGAAGAGAAAGTGAGTTCTATGAGCAGAGACTGAAAGAGGATAGGGGAAGGATTAAAGGCACCAAGCCTAGTGATCACTGGTACCTAGTGGGCAAAAAATGGAAGACGTGGCAGGTAGCCAAGGAGAAGTAACCACAGGTGGAAAGAAAAGGTAGGTAGCAAGGGATAGATCATGCAGGAGGCTAAATTCAGGGAGGGAGGGAGGGGGGGACTGGCTGCTGGCTTACAAGACCCAGAGGAAAACAAAAAGCCTAAAAAGGTGTAATTACAGTCTGAAATATACATATACACCTTCAAAAATGGGTCAGGTGTAATAACATACTTAGCAACTTCAGTGCAACCAGGTGGGAGCACAGGGCAGCAGAAGATAGTGGATGGCCACTTAGGTAAGGCTTGAGGTGGTTCAGGGGTCCTTAGGAGCAGACAAGTCCCTTAATAAATGTTCAGGAGAGATTGTTAGCAACTTCAGTGCAACCAGGTGGGAGCACAGGGCAGCAGAAGATAGTGGATGGCCACTTAGGTAAGGCTTGAGGTGGTTCAGGGGTCCTTAGGAGCAGACAAGTCCCTTAATAAATGTTCAGGAGAGATTGTTAGCAACTTCAGTGCAACCAGGTGGGAGCACAGGGCAGCAGAAGATAGTGGATGGCCACTTAGGTAAGGCTTGAGGTGGTTCAGGGGTCCTTAGGAGCAGACAAGTCCCTTAATAAATGATCAGGAGAGATTGTTAGCAACTTCAGTGCAACCAGGTGGGAGCACAGGGCAGCAGAATATAGTGGATGGCCACTTAGGTAAGGCTTGAGGTGGTTCAGGGGTCCTTAGGAGCAGACAAGTCCCGTAATAAATGTTCAGGAGAGATTGTTAGCAACTTCAGTGCAACCAGGTGGGAGCACAGGGCAGCAGAAGATAGTGGATGGCCACTTAGGTAAGGCTTGAGGTGGTTCAGGGGTCCTTAGGAGCAGACAAGTCCCTTAATAAATGTTCAGGAGAGATTGTTAGCAACTTCAGTGCAACCAGGTGGGAGCACAGGGCAGCAGAAGATAGTGGATGGCCACTTAGGTAAGGCTTGAGGTGGTTCAGGGGTCCTTAGGAGCAGACAAGTCCCCTAATAAATGTTCAGGAGAGATTGTTAGCAACTTCAGTGCAACCAGGTGGGAGCACAGGGCAGCAGAAGATAGTGGATGGCCACTTAGGTAAGGCTTGAGGTGGTTCAGGGGTCCTTAGGAGCAGACAAGTCCCTTAATAAATGTTCAGGAGAGATTGTTAGCAACTTCAGTGCAACCAGGTGGGAGCACAGGGCAGCAGAAGATAGTGGATGGCCACTTAGGTAAGGCTTGAGGTGGTTCAGGGGTCCTTAGGAGCAGACAAGTCCCTTAATAAATGTTCAGGAGAGATTGAGCTTATTAGCGTATCTCTAGGGTCGGGGCAAGCAGCAGCCAGGTAAAAGTGGGGATAGTAAAGGGAAGCGCCACAAAAAGTACAATTACATATTGTATTTAGTCACTTGTATTGAAATTATGTATGTGTTTTTTTTAAATGGGGGAATTAATGGTTGATTGAAGCTGCTTTTTCACTGGGTATTTTGAAACTGCTGGTTATATTTAAAGAACATTTCAAATATTACAACTTGTTCTGATGAAGCCTGACATCTGTTAGGTGAAAGCACTATTCATTGTTCTTATTTTATTTTGTGTTGGGCCATAATTGCTGTTGCCAACTGTTTTATCCTTGTATTGGGTTAATTTTCTGTTGCTAATGGCATTTTACTGGGTGCTGAGCCGATCGGACTGCACTATGATTAAAAGTTTCTGCTTCCAGCTGTGGAATGCTGATTTATATACTTTTATCCACAACCAAGGTCTGCCCATTGCATCTATAGGATATGATGATATGTTTGACCAAAGATGTTTAAAGGACAAAACTTTGTTCATGGAACGAAAATTGTATAAAATTAAAACCTTGCAAATGGACAATGCATATTTTTCAAAATGCCTTAATTTAAAAATTGTTCCCCAGGGGTTACGAATCTTTAAATTTCCACTAGCAATGAATATTACTGATGATGTTATGGCAGAGTTCATTTTATTATTTGACAATTTTGGCTTTGACTATATGCACTTATTAATGAAAAATAATGAAGCTCAGTAATCTACTTGGTGAGGTGGAATCATTGAATGAAGACATCACACATGATTTAATTTTTTTCTGAGGGGGAATCTTTCGATAAAAAGCAGTTTTCTTTGGTGAATAAAACTGTGCCAGAGCATATAACAAAAACTTAAGAAATTAGATAGGGATATTTCCCACTATACCAATAAGACAGTTTACCCTTGGAAAATAAATAATGGAACTGATTAACAAGTTGATTCACACACAATGGACACCAAGAGAGGGGAAGCTAATAGAGGGGAAGCTACTTATGATTATGATTTTAGTAAATCTAACAATTTTAAAACTTTTCACAAGGGGAAAAATGTACGTCACATGACAAACAAGAGAGGGTACTGGGATTCAGGACAGAAAAAGAAGCAAACATCAGGGAACAGGACATTCACAACTCAATACACGAGATACAGAGACAACAGGCAAGAATATTGGAATTCAGGACAGAGAAGGAACTAGACACAATGGAACAGGGCACCCAATACCAGATTACGAAGGGCCCCCAAATGGAGATAGATAAACAATAAAAATTGGTTCATAGTTATAATAGTTTTAATATATTCAACTATGCCAATATTAATGTATGTAAAGAGCATTTTTCACTGTTGTCCAAAGGGATGAAGTTTGTAGCAACTGCAGACTTCAAATTAGTAGACACATTGAAACTAAGTTATATTTTAGGAAATTAAATCCAGCAGTGTTTTTCAAGGAAAAAAATCAAGAATCAAAGTTATCTTTAAAGAGAAAAAGCATTTT
Source organism: Protopterus annectens (assembly GCF_019279795.1). NCBI lineage: Eukaryota > Metazoa > Chordata > Ceratodontiformes > Protopteridae > Protopterus > Protopterus annectens. The sequence goes on from NC_056734.1 coordinate 891,649,110, forward strand.
TAATCCGCTTTTACACCCTTCCCTAGCAGTATTGGAGAAAGTTGTTATGGAGGATCTTTACAAAACCTATGACCAGATAAAAAAGAGTAAGACAAAGTTTTTTTAATTTAACCAAAACTAAATGGGATGTGTTTTGTGAGCTTCAGCATGGTAGGATTATGAAACCAGACAAGGGAGAGGGTATTGTCTTCTTCAACAAGTTTGAGTATTTCAATAGGATGTATGAAATTTTACATAACACTGAGGTGTATGAGTCTATATCTATTAATATAGCACACAGAAGAATGGATTTATGTTTGGAGGAATATTTATTAGATCAAAGAATTTCCCTGGACACTTATAATTACCCGAAGGTTAAGACCCAGTATTGACCATCATATTTGGGGTCCCAAAGGTTCATAAAGATGTTTTTAAACCCCCATTTCATCCTATAGTGTCTGATAGCAAGTCCAAAACGTTCCCATGTGGAGTGGTTATAGATAGTTGGTTAAAACATACTTATACAAAAGTGCAACATCTTTTAAAGGATTCTTGGAACTTTCTAGGGAGATTAAAAATGAACTGTTCGAAAAAGGTCTTATTTTTAACCATTGATATAATTGATCTTTTTACTTCCATACCCAAAAAGGAAGGGTTGTAATTGTTTCAAGACAGCATGTTAAAATTTTCCAATTTACAGTGGGACATGGTACAACTAGTAGTTGAGTTTATGACTACAGTGTTGGAAAATAATTTCATCTATTTCAAAGGGGAATATTTCAAGCAGACAAAAGGTGTTGCTATGGGGACATCTTGTGCCCCCATATTTGCTAATCTTGTCCTTACTGAATGGGAAAATAAACATGTTTAATAGTGAATTTTCAAGCAATTTGAAGTTATATGTACGGTTTCTGGATGATGTCTTTATTCTCTGGAAAGGGAGCATTACAGAAATCGACAACTTTATGACATATTTGAACAATGTTAGTACTTTTTTCAGTTTTACGTACACTTATGATCGTACTGGCATTTCATATCTAGACACCTATATCTCCCATTCTAATAAAGGGTTTAAATCCAAAGTGTATCGTAAGCCCACTTTTAGCAATTCCTACCTTGAATATAGTAGCTGTCACCCTTACAGCCAGAAAAAAAGTTTTCTGAAAGGACACTGCATCAGAGCGGCCCGGATGACATCTACTTATGAGGATGTGGTAAAAGAATTAGATACAGTAGGATGTATGTTTCTTGAGAGGAGGTATCCACCTAAGCTAGTGAAAGACAAAGTGGAATATGTTCTATCCCAATGGAATGACAGGTAGAAACCCCTTTTAGAGGAACATTTTGAGCCTTTAGTAGAAAACAAGAATGATAGTGATTACAACAGGGCCCTTGTATTAGAATATTGTCCATACACAGAACAGATTAAGGATGTGTTTGCTAGAAATTGGAATTTACTAAGAAGTAATGGGGAGATGTTAGCCTTGTAGGAGAATGCCCGTGTTTCATATACAAAACAGGAGTCAATTTGAAAAATAATTTAGAAAATGTAAAAATTCATCCAAATGTTACTGTTAACCTTGGTACCAAAAAAGTGTGGCTCATGTAGTCAATGTTCTTACATTTTGGAGAATGTTGAGTTACAGATGGAGAATAGTAGTAAAACAAGGGTTTCCTTTAAAAATTGTAATTGTAAAACTGCATGTGTCATATATTTAGCAGTGTGTATGTCCTGTCCAGAATTTTATGTTGGTAAACCCGACAGGGTGTTAAAAAATAGAATACAGGAGCGCACACATCAGATTAGGAAACAAAATACCAACAACGCTTTATATAGACATCTGTCTAGTAGTTTGGGGTGCCATACATTTAAATTTGGTATATTGGAAAAATTAGCAGTCAACCCTAGTGGTGGTGACCACAAAGGTTTGCTTGAAGAAAAAGAAGTGAAGTGGCAGTTAAAGTTGAAGAACTCTACCACCCCCCCCCCCCAGGTATTAATGAAAATATTTCTTTGAAACCTGTTCTACAACTTAGAGCTGAATATTCTTAAGTAGCCCAGTTTAGATAGGTAATGGTGTGCATGCAGAGCATACGTTTTACATTCATTATAGAAGTGCTTGTGTGTTTTTTTTTAACTAGTGTTTTTAGAATACAAGTTTTAATGTTCACCCTTAGTGTTTTGTAGTGACTTGCTGACAGTTTTGCGACTTCCCCTTTTAACTTTCAACAAGATGTAATGATTGGTTAATTGAGAATGATTTAGGCTATATAAGGCCATTTATTTGTTTATTGATTTTAGATTCTAATGAAGTCCTGTCAAGCAGGATGAAAGTGCTAAATCACTTTGAATAAAGTTTTTTCTGCAGTAATATTCGTGGAACTGGAAATCTTTATGGTCCTATGCAGTCTGTCTTAGCCTGGGGTTTGTGGGTACTTCATATTTTGTATTAGTTGCTGTTGGGGACGGCGTTACGTTGTGTATTGTGTTTGAATGCTATATTTTGCAAACAAATGTCAGGAAGTAACTGAGCATTCACACTGAAAGAGTACATTGTTAAACATTAGGGTAGGTCAGAATCTTTGTGAAGAGTTTAAAGATAATTATATGCATTACCAAATAATGTTTTGCAGATAGCATACTTAATAAGATGGCTGACTCTGAATTCTGGGAAGGATGCATACACATGGAGCATATCAATAAAGTTTCCATGTGTAATTAATACCAAAATATGTATATAACAGCATACTACATACCTTTCAATCTCATAGCACAATAAAACTGGACAAAGCCAAAAATAATGTGCAGGCAAATACCCAAAATCAAGGACAATAGTTACATCTTGCTCTTATAAACATGGAAATATGATAGAATAATAGGATTTTACATTTGCATGCATTTCCTGAAGGATATAAACTCTGTAACTCAAATATCTTTCATTATTTAGTGATTTCAGTACTAACTGGTTTGTCAGAAAATCACTGATTTTATGAAGAGACCAAAAATATTGGACAGGCATCTGGACATTGTATGAAACTCTGGACAGATGAGAGGTATAGCATTCCGGGCTGGCAGACGGTGTACACTGCATATGCAGTTTAGCAGTCCAAAATGCAGAGCTATTCCATAATGCAATTAACAGTCAATTATTACCTTGCAGTCATCTGCTTAGACCAGGTTATGATGAAGATGATGGCCAGTGAACCATGCAAAAGCTGCAGGCTGCCATTGCTGCATAGTCAGCAATGCTGCATTTACTGCTCTGTTGCCAGTTTGAGCAGATACTCCACAGCACACACAAGCAATGTGAGCAAACACAAATACATGAATATAAGTACGTCTGAGTATATTTATATCTATATATTATATATATATATATATATATATATATATATATATATATATATATGTGTGTGTGAAAAATAAAAATGATTTGTATCCCGCCCCCAATGAAGGAATCATGGAATATATGTAAATTATCCTTATGGGCATAGTTTTCCAATATGTTAGCTTTTGAATGCATATTTACTCACTACACATTATTAATGCATTTGCGTTAGTATCCCCAGAATCCACTAGCTGTAGATATGATACAGTTTGCCTTTTAGTGGAGCTTGACAGAAGAGCATCAGTGGTGAGTCTAGCAATTTTGTTTTGTTTTGTTTTTTTGAGACGGAACTCGGTTTTGTCATAATCTATGTAGTTTGGTGCAATATGTATTTGCTGTGTGTGTGTGTGTGTGTGTGTGTGTGTGTGTGTGTGTGTGTGTGTGTGTGTGTGTGTGTGTGTGTGTGTGTACCTATATAGATTTATATATACATAGATAGTCATGTAGTAGATTTGGAAGACCTCTCATTCAAAATAAGATGGCCAGGTGGAGTCAAAGGAATAATTCTCCTATAAAATGAAAATGTAAGCTGGATGCACCACAATTATTTGATTCTTACTCTGGATGGTTTACAGTGGGATGCGGACATAGGCCTGGTCCACAGAAGATGTACAGGTGAGAGTTTGAAGGATGACATCCTGAAATCAAGACCAGATACAAAGGCAAGGGAGGCCAATTTGTTTTGTGTAAATGAGACTGAAAAAAATTGGGTTACTGAACTTTACTGAACTATTTAAGTTCTGTTATGTGCGTCTGAGAATTATTGTTTATTATGAAACCATTTCAAATGGTTATTAAACTTGTACATTGATGTGCCATATTTACTTCAGTAAAGACTTGATTTGAATTGTAAATTCAACTTTTGTGTGCTATGAGAACATCAAAGATTTGTTATATTTACCTTTTTTCAGTGAAATGAAAGTAGTGGAAGGTGAAATACATACCATTTGAGTGAAATTCCCTAATGTGTTCTTGAAGGGGCTGCAGTGTCCCACAGTCATGAGATGATGGGAAATATTATTTGTGGCCTAATACTCATGCAAGCCAAAGTAAATTTAAAGATCATGTTTAAAGGGATGAAACAAAGTTTTATTTTTATATAAAAAAGTGTCTGTGTACATCACATACATCCCTGTGCATGCAGACATTCTTTTATGTAAAAATAAAACTTGGTTTAAAGCCACTTTTTTCAGAAAATTAGCATTTAAAAAAGCTTTTAAATGTGGAGGTGTAAGCTAGTTGTGCCATTTTGATGGCATTAATATTAATATGGTGGCAGGAAGTGATCATTTTGGGGACCAGTCTAATTAGAATGGACTGGAGTGATTGAATGCTTGTGAAGCAATTATTTAATTGCCAGTCTGTTAAATTAACAGTAGCATCTGTACTTCTACAAAGACTGTGCCATAGAGTTATGTGACCTCAAAGATAACTGTCACAGAGGCCACGTACTTAATATTATTAACATTCACCTGCTGGTGAAGCATGTTGGATCTGCAAAATACAAACTGTCTGTAGCCCTTAGAAGTACACCACAGTACAGGAGCAACACATGCAATTATATGCATTAGGAGGAAAGATGGAAATAGAAAAGTCATAAGTGGGGAAAGCAAGCATGGTGGGGGAAGAGAACAAAAAGTATGTTTTTGGTGGGGTCCTGTGACATCCTAACACTGGGCCAGTAATCAGGGAGCCTGAATCCTCACCACTGACACTGGATAGGGACCTTCTCTTGGAATACAAATGGATGCACTCAGTATTTCCAGATGCAGCTCTCTGCACCAGGTACAATTTCCCTTAAGAGCACACAGGGAATGCAGTCAACCTGGGTCTGAGTTTCTTTATAACTGTCTTCCTCCAGGGCCCCAATAAGGCTCCCACGAGCACAGCTTACAGCGTTAAGTCCTCAGCTGAGTGTCCAAGCCAAGTCCTCCAACACCCTCTCTGTGAAACCAATGCTTCATATCCCTGCCCCAAGTAGCTGACACAAACACACACACACACACATACACACACACACACACACACACACACACACACACACACACACACACACACACACACACACACACACACACACACACACACACACACACACACACCCATGCACACACCTGGGAAAAGCTGGCACAGATTTACCTGATGTGCCCCCTTATGCCCAGAGTAAATGGTAGTTATCACTGCCAATAGACACTCCACAATCTGCTATTCTGAGGCCTTTAACAAAGAGTGTCCAATTATACTGTGTAATGTAGTTGACCATGACAGCTAGGCCTCCTGGAGTGACCCACACAGTGCCACCAAATAAATATAAGCACTCTCAAAGGTTAAATACCTTCTAAAAGGAACAGCCACACTAAATTTTTTAAATATATTTAATAATGAATAATAAAAGAACATGAAAATACTGAATATATATTTACAGTAAATCACAGAGTTCAAATCACAGGAAATATTGAAATAACATTGATGGACAGATTCAGACAAATAAAAAAAAGCAATATCTAAGCTAAGCTTCACTATATTTTCCTGACTGAATCTAGAAGAATTACTATTCCCTACTTAATTAATAGAGGAAGGCAGATGATGTGGTGAATGGTCCTTCTTGTTGTCAGTCCCAAGACAGAATACTCAATACTGAGAGATTTCTCTTTGTAATATCTAAAATGTCCAAGATGGCTGACAGAATGACCTCATCTGTTCACCTGATTCTACATTTCACACTATTCCCCTTTGAAGCTCGGGACAGGAATTACCATAGATTTGATAAGATGCATATATAAAGTTTTGCTAATGTTTATGGCAGTGCTTGGGGCTTCTCCTCTTATTACTGAGCTAATGAACAAAGGCTTCTTCCAGACATGTTGTCTCTGGTCCTGTTCAAAACTGTGAGCTAAGCACTTCCATGGCCAAACACTTTCAACCACAAAAGGAAATACAGATATGAATACATGTACCCAATCACATGACAACATCCCAATTAACTTTTAAAGAAAAAAAAATAATAAAAATTAGTAAAAGTTCCAGTACATGCTATGCTATATTATAACAAATACAACTTCAAATAATAATATGACAATGAATAAAACCATAATCAAAAAATATATAAAAACATCATACACATATAATAGTAAAAAAGTAAAGAAATATACATGTATGCTATTATCTACATTGTGCTTTCAATTTTAAAATACACCCTATAGATGCCATTTCATTCAGCTCAGGTTGTCCAACTGCTTTTAAATGCAGTATCCAGTATAATTCCCTTTTCTCCAAGAGGAATTGCCATGGACCTCCCCTCAGATTGTTCTTCACTTGTTCGACCACAATAAAATTAAAATGATGTCTAGGATATTCAAGTAAATGTCTAGCTAGGGCATTGGTCATCCCCCCTAATTTCATAGGTATGTTCGTAAATACGATTTTTCAATTTTTGTTCCATCTTACCTATATAAAAAGCGAGGCACATTTGACAAATTACCCCATATACCACCCCCAAACTGTTACAATTATATCTGCCATTGATTCTCAGCTGATATACATTAATATAAAAGAGTTCACCTGTATTAATATACGGGAAAAAATGACAATGTCCACATTTGGTCATCTGTCAAGATTTTGTAAATTCACTATTACAAATTGGTCTTTCCAGCAAATTTTTCAAGTTAAAAACCCTTTTATACACAATAGTGGGTTTAGTGCTTATTTTTTTGGCTGCCCCAGGGTCATCCATTAACACTGACCAATTTAAAAAATGAATTCCTGGACCTGTTTATAAGCAATTGTGAATATCATAACAAAACATAATCTAAAGTTAGCCACATTATCATTCTGTTCATTGGTTCCTTTAACATCATTAACAGTAAAGGTGGTATCAATGCTTCCATTACTTTGAGATGTAGTTAGTTCAACACTGGATAGTATAGGGGTATAAAAACCCAACCTTCTCTTGTTTATTACCTCCACCTTAATCTCAATTACAAAATCCACAGGGTATTCCCTTTTGAAAAACATATCTTCTATCAAGGCACATTCACTTAAAAAGGTTTCAAATCTCAACACCATTCTTGCAGCCCTAACAAATTGCCCCTTAACTACTGCTTTCTTTTGTGATTGAGGATGGGAACTATCAAAATCCAAAAAAGAGTTGGAATATGTAGGTTTCCTAAATATCGTAGAAACATATCTATGATTTACCAAGTCCTTGGTCAGATTCACATCCAAGTAACTAATGCAATCATCACCCATTACATGGGAAAATTTAAAAAAAATCTGTAGTATTATTGATATAATCAAGAAAAACTTGGATGTTATGCTTTCCACTCTTCCAAATAATAAACAAATCATCAAGGCACCTCAAAAATAATATACAATCCTGGAAAAATGTATGTTCAAATAGGAAACTATGCTCCCATTCACACATAACAATGTTTGCGTATAAGGGGCCACAGGCCGCACCCATTGCTACACCTCTCTCTTGCAAGAATAACTGTTCATAAAAAAGATGTAATTGTTTTTCAAAACAAGCTCCATCATTTCAACATATACATTGATATTGTCTTCTTGTAAACCTTTTCTAACCAAATATTCATGGAATCAGTTTAAGCCCACATCATGGCATAATGCATACTGGAATTTTTACTAATTTTTATTAATTTTTTCTTTAAAAGTTAATTGGAATGTTGTCATGTGATTGGGCGCATATATTTAAGTGATGCATTTTGAATTGGGGATTATCTGATGATGTCTTGCCACTGTTTGAGACAAAAGCGCTTGTGTTTGAATAAATTTGGGGACATTTTCCTGGCTTCCGTATTTCTTTTCATGATTGAAAGTGTTTGTGGACTTGGTTATTCTTTGCACATCCATGGCCAAACAAGTGGTCCAATTAACAATATTTTTCTTAAAGTAAGAAGTAAACTAGCTGTTTAACCCCTTATCTTTCAGTGTCCTTTGCTAGCATATATACATACAGTCTCACATGTATATTTCTTCTCTGTCCTGCAGGACACACTAGTAATACATTTTTTAACACTAGCAACTTTACAAACACATTTTGATTTTCAAATGCCATAAAGTTCTAATACATTTGTAACATAAGTATCTGTACAAATCAGTTTAATATTCAAATGCCATACAGTTCTAATACATTTGTAAGGTAAGCATTTGTGTAAATCAGTTGATATTCAAATGCCATATAGTTCTAATACATTTGTAACACAAGCATCTTTTATAAATCAGTTTGATATTCAATGGGCATATCATTCTTTACAAAACTTCAGCTGGCTATGCTGGCACTAGCCCATATCATCACAGGGCTGATGTTCCTTTTCTTTTTATAGGAAAGGCAGAGGGGGAGAGTAGCAACAAACAAGATCAGGGAGAAAGGAATGCTTAAGAATGGTGGTATTTCTGGTGACAGGGAGAATTGGATGAGAAATAGGAGATGAGGAAATATACACCAAGGAAGGTCAAACATAATGATGGAGGGATATAAAGGGCTTGACAGTCAGTGGTGCACCTGACCTAACATCAGTCAGCTCTCTGGATGACATCATAGGTTAATAGATTAATACTAGGCTAACTGCTCTTATGGGCCATTTAAAGATTTGACAATTACTGCATGTAAGAATCAAACCCTGTACATTGTGTTTGGAAAGTAAACACCTTAACCATTAAGCCAACCTCCTAACCTTAATTTTTTCCCATTTCCTTAGATTCATGGTTTCATACAGTCATAGGATCATAGGAAGTTACAAGGCTAATGACCCCAGGGCCCTTACAAGTCTAGCCAAGTTCTACCCTTATTTCCATGATCGGCACCAAGTGCCCCTATCCAAGAGAGACATACGTGGAACTTCAGGGTGAATTTACAGTTACTCATCCAATTGTCCAGACTGCATTTGAAGAGGGCCAATGAGGTGCTCTTTTTGACATAAAGTGGGAGTCTGTTCCAAAGCTGTGGTAACCTCTGGGAGACAAATCTGTCCCTCCAGCAGGTTCAATTAATGTCACATACCAGGTTAAGGTCTTTAGAGTGAGCAACCCGTGTACCACTTGACTTGTGGATATGCAACATTTCCAATAAAGTAGGGTCAAAGATTGCCTTGTATGCAAGGCATAGCTCTCCTCTGAGTAGTCTGCATAAAACAGAATAAAGTGACAGTGATTTCAGATGATCTACATAGGACAGATGCTGAAGACCTTGAATTTTCCTTGTGAGTAACCTTTGTGGTCTCTTCAGTTGTTGCAGGTGCTTGAAAAGGTACATACCAAAAGGGCTTTGTACTCAATTATTGGCCTGATGAGGGAAAAATACAGAGAGGTTATAACTTCTTTTTTTCCAGAGACAATGCCGTTACTTATGTGATGAGCAGTATAGAATGCCCTTATTACCACTGTGGAGACATGGTGATCAAAGGTAAGGTTGCTGTCATCCTATGTGCCCAGGTCTCTCACAACTGAGTGCATACTTGCTGTTGTTACTGATGTGATAGTTAGCAAGAACATCTCACTTATTGAAAGGGATGATAATACATTTTTGCATTGAGTTTACAGCCATGACTTTGGCACCAATCATTTGTTTGTGTAAGAGTCTCTTGTATGATGTTGACATTGTTTGGAGATTCTATGACCACACCCAGTTTGCAGTCATCAGCAAAATTAGTCAGCCATAGAACTTTAGTTTTAGCTTGTACTTTGGTGAAATAGATTCCAAACAGTAGAAGTCCCAGGACTGATCCCTGTGAAACACTGGTTACAGGTCTGTTGTTGGAGGTGGACTCTCCTAGTTTGACTATATAGGTTCTATCAGTGATCCATTTAGTAACCCATCTAATGATATAAGGGTTAATACCTAGCTGGGTGAGTATCAAAAGTCTTGGCTTAGTCTAGGTAGGCTGTTTGTACAGATTTCCCCTTGTCTAGAGCCGAGGTGACTGTCTTGAAGAAGTCCACCAGGTTCAACAGGCATGAGCTCCCTTTGACAAATCCAAACTGAGTAGGGTCAAGTGTTTGGAGATTACCCATATCTTTGTTGATAAGGTCCATGATGATTCACTCTGTGGCCTTGAAGATAAGGCTAGTCAGGCTAATAGGTCTATAGTTCCTGAGGTCAGTAGAAGCACCACCTTTATGCAAGGGGATAACGGTGGCCATTTTCTATTCAGTTGAGATTAAGCCAATGTTTAGACTATGATTGAAAAGAGTACCCATTGATGCTGCTAATTCTTGTTTGAGCCCATGTAGGACACAACCCGGGATGTTATCAGGTCCCATAGATGCTGTGTTTTTGGCCTTGGCGAAGGCATTTATGACTTGCTCCTTAGAGATACAAAGCAGATAACAGGTGGTAGGAATGTCATGGGGTATATGTGGTGGAGGCAGGGGAGTGAAGTTTTCATAAAAACAGTCAGCTAACAGGTTAACTATGTCCACAGGCTCAGTATATGTGGTATCATTAACTACCAGTTCAGCACAAATCTGGGCACTTCCTTTTAGGTTTCCGATGTAACTAAAGAGCACCTTATGGTTGTCCTTAGTTGAGGAAACTAATTTGGATTCATAGTTTGCTTTGGAGGACTTCACAAGAAGTCTTATTTGTTGTTTAAGCTGAGGAAGGAGTGCTTCCAGTTTAGGGCTCACTTCCTCTTACTCTTAGACAGCAATTTCTGCCTCTTATAGTAAAGTCTGTTAATGGCAGTTGTTCACCAGGCAGGTTTGCTCTTCCTTGAGGAGCTTGTTTTGGTTTTATCAGGTACAGCTGAGTCCATGCAGTTATACAGGTGTTTATATAAAGCATTGGTGTAAAACTTGGTATAGCTGCCATTTCCATCTGGGGCGAGGTGCAGTAAAGCTATTTATAACATCCCATAAAAGGTTATAGTCTGCTTTGGAGAAGTTTTTTAGTTTAGTTGCTGCTGGCAGGGAGTCAGATGTGATAGTTACTTTGAATGAGACTGATTTGTGGTCAGATCTCACTAGAGAAGACCTCACAGTAGGGGTGCTACAGTGTTGGCCCATATTGGTAAGCACCAGATCCAAGATGTTGGCACCACTTGTGGGGATATCAACCAGCTGGTCCAGGGCAATGGAGTTAACAAAGTCGAGGAACCTTTGAGCAAGTGAGTTAGAGTGTAATTTACCCAGTCAATGGATGAGTAGTTAAAGCCGCCCAAAACCATGGTGTTTGGATGTATCTTGATAGACTCAAGTAGATCCAAATAGGCAGAGTGTCGGTCCTGTTTCATGGAGGGGATCCTGTAGCTGGTAATGACTTGAATAGGTGTCCTACCAACAGTTAATTGTACCTGAAGTATCTCCAGGGAATCATACTGTTTAACCAATCTGGAGATATATTTATCTTTAATGAATATAGATACACTGCCTCCTTTTGTTTTCACACCTTCAGTTTGTGGTCTGAATGTGTGGAAGGAGGTATAGCCCAGTATGACCAGGGTGTTTTCCACAGCCTTGAACCAGGTCTCTGTGACTGTTCAAATGTCTATGTCTTCCAAGTTGAGGAGTGCTTCCATTGAGTGCAGTTTCATGTTAAGACTCCCAGCATTTAGCAGCAAAACCTCAAGGTTGTTTTTGATCATAAGATCATAGGATCATAGGAAGTTACTAATCTATTGGCCCTGAGGTCCTTATAAGCCTAGCCAAGAGTTTATCCTATGTTTAGACAAGTCAACACCCAATTCCTCTGTCCAGCAGGGACACGGGTGGAATCCCAGGGATGTATTTTATGTTTCCCATCCAGTTATCCAGGTTGCACTCAAAAAGGGGTAAAGAGGTACTCTGCTTGACTTGGAGAGGGAATCTAGTCCACAGATGGGGGAGTCTTTGGGACACAAATCTGTCCCACAAAAAAGTTCTGTTGATGTCACAGACCAGGCTGAGGTTGCGCATGCAGGTTACTCGCTTGACTTGCAGATATGCAGCAGTCCCATCAAGGAGGGGTCCAAGATCACCTTGTATGCCAGACAGAGGTCACGTCTGAGGAGTCTGTATGAAACTGAGTAGAGGTATAGGGCTTTTAGCCTATCTGTGTATGGTAGATTTTTGAGGCCCTGGATTCTCCTGGTGAGGATCCCCTGTGGTCTCTCCAGCTGCTGCATGTGCTTTGTGAGGTACATGTCGAACGGGGCATTGTACTCAAATAATGCGCCTTATAAGGGAAGAATGCAGGGATGATATGACCTTGTCCCTGGATGAGATACCCTTACTTATGAGGTGGACCATATAGAAAGCTTTCCATACAATGGAAGCAACATGGTGGTCAAAAGTCAGGTTGCTATCAACCTGGGTGCCCAAATCCCTCACGACTGATTGCATGCTTAGGATGTTGTTATTAATGTGATAATTTGTGGGGGCATCATTGACTCCAAAGGGGATGGTGATGCATTTTTTGGTATTCAGCTTGAGGCCATGTTTCTGACACCAGTTATTTGTTTGGGTGAGACCCTCTTGGAGGATGTACACATCACTAGGGAAATTGATGACAGCACCCAGCTTGCCATCATCTGCAAATTTGGTCAGCCATAGCCACTGGTTTTGGCCTGCACCTTAGAAAAGTATATCCCAAATAACAGAGGCCCCAAGACCAAACCCTGGGGTACACCACTCGTTATGGGTCTACTGCTTGAGATGGCTTCCCCTGTTTTGACTAGGTGGGTTCTATCATTGAGCCAGTTAGCTACTCATCTAGTAACATATGGATTGATTCCTAGTTGAGACAGTTTATTTATTATGACCAACTGTGGAATACTGTTGAAGGCTTTGGCCAGGTGAAGCTAGATGGTGTGCACTGTCTGAATTATTTATTTTTCTTTGTCTGCATTTATATATTTGCTGACCTCTGGTTGAATTTTTGTTTTTCTCCCACCCTCTCACCCAGCTGCTGTTGTTTTCTTAAAGTTGGTGGCTTTTGCTGTTGTCCACCCCTGCTGTGAATTTGATCTGGGATACTCTTCCCAGTCCCATCTCATTAGCTCATTCAACCTAATACAGAGATTATTTTGTAAGGCCAAACCCCTTAGTTCCTTAACCTTGAATTATATTGTGTTCCTCCTCTCTCCCTTTCCACTTTACTAACAAACAAAAAAAAACACACTTTATTTAGCTGCTTTTACTGTATTTGTGTTTCCTCCTCCTACTCTTATTACTTCATCTTGCTTTTTTCTGCCACTTGCTGCTGCTTGTTCTCTAAAGTGTTCAATTGCGTCTTTTCTGTTACATTTATTAGGGCTTGTTTATAGCCTGTTTAAATTGTGTTATTCTAAGCCTTTTAGTTTTGTTTTAAGCACTTGGGCTTTAGGTCTACCCTATAGATCTCCCTGGCCTTTCTCCATCCCCTGTTTTCCCCATTCATGAAGCTGCTTGCATGTCTTGTTACTTCTGCATTCACAGAGAACAAGAGATCCAATTGGTTAAGAAATCACTGTGTTGGCAATCTGATTGATCAAGACTGCTGGCTTGTACAGTACACAGTATTGAAGCAGTTACTGTACTGTACAGTAGAATGGGCAAATGACATTGTGGCTCACTAAGGTCTAGATGACAGTAGGAGGTCTGGCAGAGGTCTGAAAGTTCAGGAAAGAGCAGAAAACATTTGTGGGTGATGCCTGTAGTGCAGAAATGTGAAGTGAAGCATAAAAAGAGGTAAGTTTAACATTTTTTTTTGTATGGAACATTCTACTGTACTGTACTGTACTGTATTGCAGTATAGTACAGTAGAACATTTGATGTACGTGTTTCGACTTAAATACAAATTTGACTTAAGGACAGACTAAAAAACAGATCTTGATCTTATCCCGGGGACTGCCTGTACAGTGGGCCCTCTTAATCACCCAGTCAGGCAGTCACTGTGGTACCTGTGCCACCTGTGGAAGAAGGTCTTGCACACCCTGCTGTGCCATTCAGGAACCCTGCAAACTCAGTGCCTTACAGGTATGACTGAGATGCAAATCAATGGGCAACATGGTAACACAATGCATATTGACAGGAATGTGATGTCAATAACCAATAACATGGACATGTTTCATAATCACTTGAAGCTACTGGGTATTAATACAGTCACCCTTCAAAGTAACACAATGCTACTGAGCTTTAACATAGCCACCCATCATAGCAGAGTAATGCCAGTGTACAGTAGCAGAGTTACCACAACTTGCAACATGATGCAGTAAGGAGTGGCATGGCTATATGACATGGTGGCTGTGTACTTGCACTCAATATATGTAACCTACCTGCCTGGAAATGGGCAGAGATGAACATCATGTTACAGAACAGGGTTGATAGAGCCATATCTCTCAACTGCCCAGATTTTTGCAGAACATCCTGATTTTTGCTTCAAATTTTTGGTCTGTTCCGCATAAAATTTGTGGTTCTCTGGCAAATCAGTAAGGAAAGAAGTCAGTAAATAATGACATATATTTGAATTTCAGACTTAATATCCTTTAGAAAACACATGCTAACACAAATCCTATTATTTTAGCAACGTTCTAAGTTTATAAGAGCAATATTTAAAATCTGTCCCTATTTTTAATCCTTTGTCCCCTGGTTATTTTAGGTTTTGTCCAGATTTCTTGTGCTAAGATGTTGAAATGTATGATTATAGTCATGATTTAGAAACATTTGCACTAAATTCTCTCATTAGCATAACCTTTGCACTACAGGCCCAGTTTAGTGTGATAAAACCCACAGTCACCATTGTACTTTAAAACACATTAGATTGGGAAGCATACGAATCACCATATTGTGTATTACAGACTTTACTGTCATATAATCAGTCTGACTTGGCACACTTGATATACTTGTCAGAGATTTGGGATGCATGTCTAGGCTTAAAAAGGCCCTTGTGGTCATTAAACCCCTATGAAGCTATGAACAAGTCTACTAGTAATAGCCCACAGGACTGCAATTGGCACATAAAGATGCATGCACAGAACACTGACAGTCATTGTGTGAGGGGGTGTGACAGCACTAGGCAGTACAGGGGACTGATGTGTTGGAGGAACAATGACAATGTACATTTGCAAACCTGCTGTGTGGGGCCACATTGATGATAGTGAAGGTCAGAGTGGTGGCAGCATTGGATAGGGCATTTTAATAGAGCTTGGTGAACAGAGCAAGATTGCAGGCATTTGGGGAGAATGTTTACAGAAAACAGGGAATCATATCAGGCAGAAGATATCTCTAGTTGCAGCATAAAACTAGTATACAGCCTGCAATATATGCTAAGTGGCCTGTGCTGCCTACATTCCTAATGTTTTAGCCTTAATTGAGTGCCATTACATATCACACTGTGGTGATAAACCTAGTGCTGCCATACTATGGCAGACAGTACACCTGTTGTCACCATTGTGACAGTAAGAGCTGTGGTCTGTTCTGTGGCCATGTGCCATTTTTGCATACATGCATTAATTCATAGGTGTACCAACAAATGAACAGGTATTGCCATAAGATCACTAGATTAGTAAAAACTGGAAATGTTCATCACATCAGAGACCAAGGTGCTACTACTGGCATTACATACACAAGGCAGTTGTATTCTGGAGAAGGGCAAGGCAGACAAGTACTTTCATGACTGTGATATGGTAGAGACATATGTAGAATATGAATGCAGCAATGTGTGTCCAAATGGTGGTAACACTTGTCAACAATGCTTCACCATTCCCATGGTTGTGTTCACTGTCTGCATTCACGTGTTCCACTGGTGGGGCACTCAGCCAGATGGGCAGGATATGTCTGATGTCAGTGAGTCAACAGAAGATGACATTCATTGCATCATACACATGGCACAGACCAACAGCAGAGGAATACTGTCATCATTGCTAATTGTGGAGAGAACCTTCTTATCCACCACTGCCAATATGACAATGATAACACAATACACACTTCAAGAATCTCCTGTGTTTACTGATGGCTGTCCCTTCCATTTAAACCCAATCAAATTACAGATTGCTTTCTCACATAGATGGCAGCAGAAAGTGGCTCTACCTCTTAGGTGTGTGTCCACAACACAGAGGAGTGGCATGTTGATGGACAATGCTGTCATTACTCCCAGATATTTCCTGACCTGGATGCCACCTTTGGCATCAATTAGCAGATGTGTAGGTCAGTGATCTTGGCATAGACAAATGCTACTCATGCCATGTCAGAGATATACTGTGCACTATGTGGCATGCTACATAATAATGTGATACCTATGCAGTGACATGGTATGTAGGGATATGGAGAAGACATGCATGCTGAGGGCAGAGACACAGTTGGCAACTGTTGGTATGGCCATGAGGATATAAGAATTAGCATGCAGCTGTCACACACCTTTTCAAGGACTGTATTTCTGTCCCCATGTTCATAGCTGTCTCCACATCTAGGCATGGACCATCCACCAGCCCTGGTCAATATGCACTTCCAACTCCACTATGGGTACACCCAACCAGGGCAACCCACTCTGGGTCAGGAGGTTCCATGTCATCCATATCCCCTGGTGGTATACAGACTGCAGTGCCAAGGCATGGTGGTCCATGTGGTCATGGGTGCATACAATTTGCTACCTTCCCACATGGGTGGCAGTGACATCCCCACTCTGGGCCAGTAATCAAAAAGCCTGACTATTCACCACTGGCACTGGAGAGGGATATTCACTTGGAACAAAAATGGATACACCAAGTATTTTCAGTTGCATCAAGCACAATCTCCCTTAAGAGCACACAGGGAATGCACTCAGTCCAAGGTCTGGATTTCTGTATTTGTCTCCCTCCAGGTCCCCAGTAAGACTCCACCACTAGCACAGGCAGTTAAAGTTGAGATCTCCACCGAGTGTCCAAGCCACATTCTCCAGCACCCTCTCTGTGAAACCAATGCTTCATGTCTCTGCCCCAAACACACTCTTTGAGTTTGGTTTTCACACACACACACACACACACACACACACACACACACACACACACACACACACACACAAACCTGGGATAGGCTGGCACAGATTTACTAGCTATGCCTCCTTTTGCCTAGACTATATAACACCATCAACAGACAATCCAAAGCCAGCTACTCTAAAGCTCTTGCAAGGGTATACAATTATACTAGGTGAAATTAATGGTTGACTATCATGTTCCCGAGATGGATTTAGTCAGATTCACTTTGCACAGCACCCAAACCTCGAATGCTGGCAATGTCGAGCACCGATAATGCAGAAGTATAAATCTCACCCCCATCTCGACCCATGCTAGTGCTCATCCCAAGATTGCATTCAGTTTGCATTTTGACAATACTGGGTTTCAGTATTGTCAGTTTTTGTGAACGTGAGCCAATGTTATGACCATTCAACCAAGTCTGTCTCAGGAACATGATAATAAACCAAAATTAATATTAATTCAAATGGTAATGTTGACCAAACAGCCAGGCTTTCAAGAGTGGCCACAGTGTCACCAGTAGATATACAGTAAGTACTCTCAAATGTTAAAATATTCTCTTAAGGACCAGCCACAATGAAAAGTTTGAATATGTTTAATAATAAATAATAAAACAAACATGAAAATACTAATATCTATTTATAATAAACACCAAAGTTTCAGTCACAGGAAACATTAAAAATAACACAGGTGGACAGGTTCACACAGTTACAGACAAACAATACTTAACTAATTTCACTGTATTTTCCTGACTGATCTAAAGAATTATTATTCCCTGGTTACTTACTAGAGCACTGCAAGATGAAGTAGGTGAGGGGTTCTTCTTGTCAGGTTACAAAAATAGACTGCTCTGAGATTTCAGTCTCACCTAGTACTAAACATTATTTTTAGTGATGTATTACAGAATGACATCACATACATCTGGTCATCTGACTTCTGGTTCCCATGCTTCCCCTCTTTGCTAGAAGCTGTCAGGATTTAACACATATGTATCAATAATACACATACACAGAGCCTTGCTAAGATCTGCTGCAGCTCCTGGAAGTTATGAAATGATTTCAAAACTCTTCCTTTCCAGAGTAACAATTAGTTCACCCCAATGACAATGCAGGAAGCTTCCTAGTACAGACTTTTTGTCTCTGGCTGGATTGAGAACTTTAATATACAATCTTTATGACCTAAGCTAGGTAATTTAATTTCAAACTATTTTCAGAGTTTGAGACTGACCTCTTCTCTTCTGGTATTCTCTGTTAAAACATGTACATTTAAACACTTCTGGCATTCTCTGTTAAAACATATACATTTAAACACTTACAATAATACATGTATATTTCTTTTTCTGTCCAGCAGGGCACACTGTTGGTACATTTTTAACACAAGCAACTTTACAAATACATTTCTTAACACAAGCATCTGTACAAATCAGTTAGATATACAACTGACATATAATTCTTTACAAAATTCCAGCTAGCTGTGCTGGCATATGTTATACATCCACTGCCCTACTTCTCCTGGCATAGCTGGCAATACCTCACATTGTCACAGTGGCCACAGCAGGTTTTCCAAACAAACTCATGAAGTTCTACCCCACCTGTTGGATAGGATGTCTTCCATCCTGGTACTACAGGGCCCACCAAAATAGCCAGCCAGCATTGTTTTCTTGGAAGCACCACCCCACCCCTAAAAGATGTGATCCTTGAGTCTCCCCAATCTCCTAACCATGTGTCTAATTACTACATGCACCACCCATGACACTTCCACTTATGTTACCATTGCTTTTCCCTGTCACTGTGCTCCATCCACCTGTGCAAGTGATAATGGCTATGCCCTACCCAATCATCTGATAGCTGTGTGTTATATAATTTCTGATACATGGCGTGGCTAATCAGTGCACTATATTGCATACACTGAGTGTACTTTTGCATTCATTAGTTGCATTTTTTTGTTTGTCTCTGTAAAGCCCTATGTACTAGATATTTTCTCTTTATTAGTGCCACCACATATTGCTCCTGGCTCAGCCACTCATGGAGTGCCACTGCAGCTGCCTCCCCTGATAACAGTTCATCTGGTTTCTCCTTTCCTGCTGCCTCTGGTTCATCTTGCAGTCCAATGGTATCTCACAGCACCATGCTGTGTAACTGTACATGGGTCACAAATATCTTGCTGCAGACCTTTGTTGCCTACTGCAGCACACCACCAGATATGTATAAGCAACAGAAATATGTCTTCAGCACTCTGGGCAAATGTTCAATAATGTCCCATGTCTGCAACTGTTATACATGCCATCACTACCATGGTCTGAGGGATGCTAATGATTGTCAATAATGGATAATAATTGACCAATAATGGTCATAATTAAGAGTGGCATGCAGCCTACATTCCTTGCAGTAGTGTATCCTGGATTGTATAGGTAGCAGCATGTGCACCAACCATTTGGATGACACCATGGAAAGTCGTCCCACATAATCCACTACTATAGGTTGCACATGTGCCAGGCATGGGACTTTATACGTAGAAGGCACACAGACACATTGTAAATAATACCGTGTGCACCACCTGGTAGCTGATGAAGTGGAAACCATTCTGGTTAATGTACTGGATGCTGTGTGGAGGAAGAGGGGTCTTGGTAATGGCACAGGTGCAGTTAATGGCCTCCAGAACTTCAAGAAAACAGAATATGTTTTAGAATGACTATGTACAGTTGTTTTTCTCATCCTGCTCTCTCTGGGACCATATATGGTCCTCCACATGTTGTAGCTTCATATGAAAGAACTGGTGTAGGATTCATGAGACTGACACTTGTGAAAAACTTGCTGTGTCATTTGCCAAACTCTGAAAATTTCCCTTAGCGAAAATGGTTTATGGTATGCAGACCTTAGCATCCACCAAGATCACAATTTTACAAATTCCCCCATGATTCCTTGTGAGGGCAGCACATGTCTGCAGTCTGTCATACAACATCTCTGTCCACTCAGTAGTGGCTGACAAAGTACCAGTAGTAGAGGTGAATGCACTAATAGACTTGTTTGCTATACATGGTGCAGTGGCATGCAACATTGCAGACATTGTTTTGAGGGCCAATACACATATGCTGCTCAACTAAGCCAGTGCACTAAAAAATCCTGGCCTTCAGAATAGCTGATTGTTGTGGCTGATCACACTACTTATATATGTTTCAGAATCACTGTGCCATATTTGATTTCATAATTTGTAATACAATGCTTTCATTTGTATGTGGTTGATTATGTTCATAGGTTCATAGGTTCATACTAGGCTATCTGCCCGAGGGCATTTACAAGCCTAGCCCATAGTTTTGTGGATTACGCCACCCCTTTAGTATGGGGAACTATACCCATTATTTTGCTGTGCCTCTGTCGTGATCTGTAAACAGCATAATTTCCACGTGCAAGGATTTAGCCCATCCTTATGCAGTACCACTCACCATGCTATTTTGTGTAGCAAATTGTGATAATGGTTTCTGAATACCACTTCCTGTTTTAAGTAATAACGGTACTTACGTATTATCACAACCACATTTTAGCGGTTGCAAAATTGACATACCTCAACCCTTACGAGTGCAGGAAACACTGAAAGGTGCTACACAAAGTCCTTATTGTTGAGGAAAACTTTGCATTACTTTCAGGAAGAGATAAATTGTAAGAAATCCTCTTCCTGATTTGCGTGCATAAAAAATGCATGCTTTCATTGTCATGGCTGCTGTCGTGCCGACAAATGGAAAGTGTAAGTAGTAGTTTGAGGCTCCAGTTTCTACAAAGGTCTAACAGCAACTTTGAAATTGTGTCCCTAACTTGTGTGGGTTACAGTTCACAGACGTGATTTATTATTAAGAACACGCACAGCAGAAGAGATGAATGGGCTTAGGATGAGCTACAGTTGTTTCCTGCATTTCTCATGTAATGGTTTATGTTTTTTTTTATTTTTTAACATGTCTGTGTCTCCAGTCCCTTGCACGCACCTAGGCACATGTTAACCTCTGCAGTGTCCCATTTCTGCCTAGTCTTTTTAAAGTAGCTCTTGCAAACTCATCGTTATCTGACTCACCCTACACTCTTACTGTCAGTAAATAATGGCATGCATTTCTTTTCAGACCTCATCAGCCTGAAACACAGCACAGACTTCCACAAGGAAAGTGTGTGTTGTTTTTACTTTCCAAATGCATACTTCTTCTCCAGCTGTGTATGATTTCTGCTATGTTGCATTAAATTCCTGCCATCTGAGTAGTGCTCATTGATGCTTGATTGAGGCAGTGAACGTGACAGGGAACACACGGCAAGAATGATGGCAGCTTTGGCAGCTGCTTGCAAGAACGGGCAAAGGTATCACTGCTACATCATAAAGGAATGCAGTGTGTAGCTGCTGACAGAAAGTAGCTGCCTCTGATTACAGCTTACTGTGTTCCTCAGACTTAAGCAGTGTAATCCGACAGTTGAAAAACTTTGAACATCAATTATCGGTGTTACATGCACTGCTGTCACTTGCAGTATCTGCATTTCGCGGCTGCTAAAATGTAGTTGCGATAATACATAAGTACCGTAATAACTTCTCATCACCACTCACCTTTCATCCCACCATTTCCAAATAGTATTGTCATATCCCTCTTCCATACAGCCGCTGAAGGTATCGGAAAAAAGATCTTATTTTATGCACACACACACACACACACACACACACATACACACACACACACACACACACACACACACACATACACACATAATATATAAATATATATATATATATATATATATATACACACACACACACACACACACACACACACACACACACACACACACACACACACTTCTGTTCTCTGAGGCAGCTGAAGTTGTATGTCTTTTGTCTCTTCAGGTCTAAATCCACACAAATCATTCTTCCTTCATTCCTTCCTCAGCAGTAACTTTGTTGTGTATAAATCAGTCATCTTTACCACCTTTCTTTTATCACAGTAGAACTGCACCTGTACATTTTTTTTACTGCAAGACCACAAACGTTTCCCTTCCCTATCGGCAGTAATCTTCTGCAAAGCATTTAATGTTGACATTACATACACACATTATATGCTAGTTTCCTTCAACCTCAACAATGCACTATTTTTTTTAAGAAATTCATCAGATTACTGATACTTAAGGTAGCCATGATCCAATTTCTTTGTTTCTGGTTTAGCCTTCCCAATTTTCCTATTATCAGTGACCCTTTTCCTCCTTAATTTCCACTACTTTCCCCATTCACCCTTTTTTTCTGACCCTAGTTCACACTTGTACTCTTCTTACTTTGTTACTTTTGCATACATTCCAAGTGCAGCATGTTGTTTCACTCCAAGTTTTGATAACAAGCAGCATGCAAATGAGAAATGAATAAATCTTCTAATAGATGTAGCATAAAAGTGTGACTTCAAGGGATCTGTTTTTACATATTAATTACTTCTTATTTAAATGTGTCATTGCCAGGCAATAGCAGCACAACATTTCATTGTATAATACTCAATTAGTGGATGCCAAAGTTTGTTTTTTATTTATTTTTTTTTATCGATAGTTCTGGATGGTAGCAACTCTTTGGCTTGCATGGCTTTCTTATGGACTGCTTTTTAGGTGCTTAATAGTAATTTTATGTGATCTTTTTTTTGTGTTAGTTGTTCAAAAATAGTGCAAGATAGTGCTGTTTTTAGTGCAGCAGTTTGTTTGCCTGTTTTATTTGTTTATTTAATACTATTTCATAACCAAGTTAACAAGCTGGTCTACTGATGTTTCAGTCAAAGATTGAACAACATCTTGTGTGATGATTGTTTTACCTGATGGTATTTAATGTTTCTGTACATGAATGAATGAAATAGTTTGATGAAGCAGAGTGCTCCTTTAGCAAGGCTTTAAAGTCTGCGTGCTAGTTTTTAAGTCATCACCATTCAGTCAGAAATGTTCAGGTGCACACAAGTGGAAATTAGCAATGCACTGTGTGTAAAGTAATGAAAAGGCAGAGATGCATTAACTGGTGCTGGGCATTCTGGATGGTAGCAGTTCTTTATGTGCCTTTGTTGATGAGTGTTTTAGTCACTGGCATGTAATGTTATGTTAGGGAGTGCATTAAGTAATTGGATTAAGCAGAATGTTGTATATATATTTTCTTCATCTGGCTGTACTTTGTTTTTAAAGTAGTCATATTGAAGTATTCACTTGTACTCAGCAGGAGTATGAAGTAGTGGGTGTGACTTATAGTATATTTTCCCTTATTTCTTCATACAGTGCTTAATAAATATTTTGTTGAAGTTGTTATTTTTTGATGGTCAGTTGCAGTAATCTTTGGAAGGCAGTACTGAATTAATTATTGTAAATCCATTTGCTTTTTCTTCACTTAGTTGCACACATAGTTGAATGTAGTGCTGTATCATCTTATCTGCATAAAATAAGGGAAAGCAGTGCTGCAAGGACCCTTACAGCCTCTTGAGCTCCTGCAACTTGCAACCAGGGGCTTGAGTGGATGCTTCCCTGTCCTCTCACTTGGCCAATTAGCTGCTCAAGCTCAAACATGATCAGGGACACAGATACTGCAGTCGTCACAGGCAATGACGCCCTCATAACAGAACTGGGAAGTGGCGAAGAGCAATTGGAGGGAACTTCAAGTTTAGGGAGTGGAGGGGCTTTAGGTTTAGACAGCAACTGGGAGTTACAGCTATGTTAGGGTTAGGGAGGGGGCGGGAGGGGGGATTTCAGATTTAAGGGGAGATTGGAGTTGGTTCACAGCTAAGGTTAGGGAGAGGAGGAGGGTTCCAGATTTACAGACTGATAGGGAGTTGTCTTTAGGGTGAGCATCAGGTTTCTGGGAGGGATAGTTAGTATGCAGATAGTACAAAGGAATCAGGGTGCTGAGAGTTAGAGCACTTGGCAACATGAGCGAGTGATAGCAGCAATGTGTCTTAACTGAGCTGGTCAGAATAAAAGTTTGTAACTATGGTTGTGAAGATGTCAACTTCTTTTTTAGTTATTCAGTTGCACAAAGCAGTGGACAATAGTGTTACATTAACTGTTTATTGCTTTACTAATACTTTTACAGTTGACATCTTGCACCTCTTTATTAATAATCTGCAAGTGAAGTCAACACCCTTTCCTAATTATTCATTTGAACAAAACAGTAGAGGAAAGCTCTTGAATAATTGTTCACTGTTTTCTACATGTCTTCATAGTGGCCTTCTTGCATTTGCATAGGTAGCTGCATATTGCTTTGACAGGAACTGCTGAAATTGTAAAAGCGTGCATTTGTTGATATGTGTTCCATTATAAGAATACTGGAGAGAAATACAATAATTTGTCAGTGGATATTTAAAGTGCTGGCCTTAGTTTAATTTTTCTTTCTATGCAGTTAACAGTGGGGTTTTTTTTGGAACACATAAGTATGACATTGACAGTATGTCTCTCACAGTACATTTTGGTACATTGGCTGTTCAGATAGCTGTGCAAAACTGTGCAGGTTAGCACTACATTAATTAATATGTGTTTGTCTATTATACCATTACTTCACACAGTTTTACGAAATAATACAAAATATTTCTTTTAAACATAAGCAAAATTCTACATTTTAAATGGATACATTAATGATGCATTATGAATAACTATCACTCAATGAATGGAAACAGACTTAGTAATTATGCATTAGGTATAAATACTGGTGAATGAATGGAAGTGAAATTTTTTTATGCAATGTAAAATTAACATTTGTCAATGAAAAGAAAGCAATAAAATGTGCAGAAAGAAGACTGTATTCTCTAGCAATATAGCAATATTTTATTTAGGTTCACAAAATGGGATACATGTCATATGATCAAACGATTATCACACTGAACCTCACTTCAACGAGATGAGAGCATTGAACTTCTTAATCATTGAAAGCCAACATCAGTGAATCTCATCGCATTGAACAGCAATAGATAGCCAACAGTTGTGCGTAAGTTGGAAAGTATATACGTACATATTTACTGCCATCATGTTATACATACCAAAAATAACACGTAAGATGCTAAGGTCAGAGCTGTTGGCCAACTATTGCTATTTGATGTGGTGAGATTCGCTGATGTCAGCTTTCAATGATTAAGATGTTCAATGTTCTCATCTTGCTGAAGTGAGGTTTGAGGTTTTAATCATTCAGTCATATAACATGAATTCCACAAAATGCATGAAATTACATTGCTATTTTATCTGTAGTATGCAAGTGAATCATAATGAAGTTTATATCATTATAGATTTTACACAGTGCAAAATGAATACCACATTTAGTGTTATTGTCGAAAGAATGGAAAAGGACACATTAGTTATGCATTATACATACTGTATGTTTTGATGAATAAAGACAACTAGTCTGATTTTTTTGCTGTTGTTTTATGCAATGTAGTTTTTAAAACTGTTGCCATTAAAAAGTATACTGGTAGTGTATTATACAGCAGTATAGCAAATTTCTGTTTGGTTCACAATGTATAAGAAATTACTTTGCTGTTTATTTACAGGCTCAGACATTCATAAGTAAGTACTAAGCTAGCTGCCCTTGTGGGCCATTTTAAGCCTATCCAATTCCCCTATCTTATCTGGTTATAGATTGTCCTTACCCCCATGGTTGATAATTATATATTAACTCTATTGAGAATAACCGGGATCATGCATAGATAATTTGAAGACTACCATGCATAGAAAAAAGCATTTAGGAGCTGCCTCTGCCTACTAGTAGTAAAGCGTGCAGTCCTTGGGTAAATGTTCTGTTTCCAATTCATAGATCTAAGTTCTGGTTGAATATGGACAGGGATGGACTTTGTTTTAGGTGGACGAGGAGTTTTTTTTTCTAGAGCAGTAGTATCCTCTATGAGATATACTGTCCCTCCAAACCACTCTGTTGATGTTAAAGAAGAGGTTTAGATCCTTAAACCAAGCCTTTCTGATGCAATTTGACTTGCTGATGTGGAATAAATATGTCAGTAATGGGTCCAGTAATGCTTTGTATGCCAGGCACAGATCACCTCTTAGCAGTCTGTAAGATGCCAGGTATAATGACAGGGCTTTCAGGTGGTCTGTATAGGATGAGTTGTTTAGGTAGTGTGTCCTTTTAGTAAGGCATCTCTGTGAGCATTCCAGTTATTACATGTCTGGACAGATGCATGCCAAAGGAGGGATTTTATTCATTGACTGGCCTGATGATGGTTGACTAAAGGGGGGAAATGACATCCCTAGATCTAGACACAATCCCTTTGTTTATAAGCTGAGCAATACAGAAGGACTTTCTTACAAGAATGGACATGTGTTGGTCAAAAGTTAGGTCAATGTCCACATAAGTTCCTAATTCTAAAACAAATGGGTTACCCTTTAGAGGTGTATTGTCAATGTGATAGTTCCCGGGGGTAGATGACTTCCCAAAGGATACAATGATGCATTTTTTGGTATTTAGTTTCAGTCCATGATTTTGGCAGCAGTTATTTATTTATTTGGGACAAACCTTCCTGCAGGATGACTAAGTCATTTGGGGATTCAATAAATGTTCCTAGCTTACAGTCATCTGCAAACTTAGTCAGTCAGAGACCTTTGGTATTGGCTTTTACTTCAGAAATTAGACACCAAACAGGAGAGGTCCCAGCACATAACCCTGGGGGAGTCCACTGCTGAGTGGTTTGTTTATGGAGGTATCTTCCCCTGTTTGATTATCTGCATCCTATCTGTGAGGCAGTTGTCAATCAAGCAGGGGATTTCAGCTATTCAACTACTTTAATTGGCACGTGTCACTGTCATTATTAGAAACTCCAAATGGTACATGAGGTTAAATTGCTGTTTTCTTTGACATTTTTATCATTAGAGTTTGATTTATTTACAGTAAAGAAAAAAAAAAACATGGAGTATGCATAATTTGTCAGAGTTAGAAACACTTGTTAGGTTTATAACTTTCTGAAGCAAGTTATATGTTTCCAAACTCTGATATCTTGAAGTGAACATTTATTTTTTTATCACTGCAGTTTATGATTATACTGAATGAAAAAGCTAACTGGAAAAAGTAAGCTGGGAGATGTTTTCATGGTGATGCTAAAACATTTTTATTGTTATTTTTATACCTTGGAGTGGCTTGCAACAGTAAAAAATGTAGTGTTGTGTGATATTCTAGTACAGCACTATAGCTTAAACATTGAAAGTATAATAGAATAAATGTTTTGCCTCTAGTGGCAGTATTACATTTGGCAGTAAATACAGAAAATATGGGCAGTATAGGAGAAAGCAACAGGATAGCTCGAATGCATAGTAGATAAGAAAGAGAAAATTAAACTTAAATAAATGAAATAAATACTCCCCTTAGTCCTTTGGGGAGGTATTATGTTAACTAGTAAAAACTGGCAGTGAACAACCAACCATACAGCTGGACTACCCTACTGGTATCATCATTGTTTAATCCTCAAATGGACTAGGCTGTCCAGGCATTCAGTCTACCAGCAGCTCAGTATTAAGTATGGACACCTAAATGTGCATTATTGGCTTTGTTGTATATTATGAATCATAAAGGCAACTACGCTGTTTATTTTATACTTAATATTCCCAGTAGAGTAAGCTTTAAGTTTTTGACATCCTAGTCACTGCAACTGTTCATTGAAGATACATAATGCCTGAAGTCACTGCCTGTTCAGGAGATACACTTGCAAATTATCCATGTATGTGAATATGTTGCATCCTGATAGAACTTCTTCTGGCATCCCATTATGTAGTTTATGTTGTCTATACCCCTGTGGTGAAGCGGTGGTAATACATTCTCTGCAGTAATCTTGTATACTTTGTATACCTTCATATTTTTGCTTACTTTCAGCCAATGTACTACAATGCACTGTATGAAAGCTGTTGTGACATCATACAGAATATTGCCATATTAAAATGCACTGCATGAAAGCTGTAGTGACATCGTACAGGATACTGCCATATTACAATGGACTGTATGAAATCTCTAGTGACATCATACAGAATACTGCTATATTACAGTGCACTGTATGAAAGCTGTAGTGATATCATACAAAATACTGCTATATTACAGTGCACTGTATGAAAGCTGTAGTGATATCATACAGAATACTGCCTTATTGCAATGCACTGTATGAAAGCTGTAGTGACATCATACAGAATACTGCCGTATTACAATTCACTGTATGAAAGGTGTAGTGACATCATACAAAATACTGCCATATTACAATGTACTTTATGTAAGCTGTAATGACATCATACAGAATAATGCCATATTAAAATGCACTGTATAAAAGGTGTGAAATCATACAGAATGCTGCCTTATTACAATGCACAGAATGAAAGCTAGAATCCCCTTGTGTTCTGACTGAGTGTGCTTCTCAAACAATCTGGAAATATAGAGTTGATAAGTATATTTTTTGGCACTTTAACTGTTCAGAGGTCTGCACTGTCTTTATTATTGCTTGACTGAATTATTTATATATTTGCTGGCAGAATTTTGTTTTCTGATCTATGCTGAAATTTTTTTTCTCCCACTCTCCTACCCTAGTGCTGTTGTGTTCCTAAAGTTGGTGACTTTTGCAGTTGCCCGCCCTTACTGTAAATTTGATCTGGGACACTCTTCACAATCCCATCTTTTTAGCTAATTCTACCTAATACAGAGATCATTTGGGAAGACCAAACTCCTTAGTCCCTTAACCTTGAATTATCTTCTGTTCCAGCTCTCTCTCCCTTTTTACTTTGTAAAAAAAAGACACTTTATTCAGCTGCTTATATAATTCTAATTTGTATTTCTTCCTACTAATCTGTTACTTCATCTTGCTTTGCTTTTTCCAGCTACTTGCTGTCTGTTTTCTAAAGTGTTCAACTGAATATTTTCTGTTGCATTTATTACAGCTGGTTTATAGCCTGTTTAAATTGTTACATTATTAAGTGTTATTCTAAGCTCTTACTTTTGGTTTAAGTACTTGGGCTTTAGGCCCAACCCTTAGTTCTCCCTGGCCTTCCTTCCTCAGATTCTGATAAATATGGATGGACAATTTTCTACAGTTTCTCCTCCCAGTCAGGTTGATATGGGCATCCTGAGACAGTGTAGCAACTGCATCATGTACATGGATAACCATCTACTACTGCCACCCAGGAACACAATTTGTGAGAGATGCAATTATATTAGGAAACTAGAGTCCAAGCTCTCTCCCCCTCAAGCCAGTATATCTGGCACTGAAAAGGTTGTCAACACAACCACTATACCTCAAACACCACCCACACCTACACAACACACACCTACATATGTGGAGGTCCTCCACATAAACATATCCAAACAAATGAGACCTCTAAGGCAAAAACACATGCAATCTCCACAGCCCTCCACACCACATACCATGCATAGTTCACACACTTGTGCCTCACAACCACTAAGGCTTCACCATAAACCCAACATATTAGTCATAGGAGACTCCATTCTGAGACACACAGATGTGCCTCTCACTAGGCTGGATAAGGAGAAAGGCATGGTTAGTTGTCTGTCAGGTGCCAGAATCCGCCATATCACATACACACTCAAGTATCTCAACAACAGATACTGTTATGACTCTGTCATAGTCCATGTTGGTGTGAATGACTTGAGATGTACTTCTCTGGACTATATGAAGAGAGACATGATTGAGCTTGTCAGGCAGGTATGTCCCTACCCTTAAGCAGCATTTTGCTGTCACCCAGAATGATGCCTCAATACAAACAGAAAATGATTGACTTTAACAATTGGCTTAGTTTCTGTTGTCATTCCATGGTGCTTCAGTACCTGACAGCCTGGGAAGATATGATCAACAGACCATGATATTTTGCCAGAGATGGCTTGCATCTGTCTGACCTGGGCTTTAGGCTTCTGGCAAAGGCTATTGGCTCCCCTATAGTGCCTTTTTTAGGAAAAGTGATGAAGTTAAATCTACCAACATAAAAATTTCAACAAAACAGAAATTAAAAGTCATACTGATAAATGCTAGGAGTCTAAACATGAAACTTCAGTCATTGTAAGCATTCCTAAACGTGGAAAATGCTGACATCTGTGCAGTCACAGAAACCTGGTTCAAAGCTGCTGAAAGCACCCCAGCCTTACCTGGTTACTCATCCTATCATACATTCCGACTTCAAACTGTGGACAGTAAAGCCAAAGGAGGTGGAGTTTCAATATACATTAAAGACATACACACCTTCAGGCTGGTCAAACAGTATGACGCAACGGAGACACTCCAGGTGAAGTTAACCAGTGACAAGACCCCTATTCAAATCATAGCTAGTTACCGGCCCCGAAATCTGACTCAAGATGCCCAATCTGCCTATGTGGACCTGTTTGAATCTATCAAGATTCAGCCCTTTATCCTGATCCTGGGTGACTTCAACTTCCCAAACATAAATTGGAAGAACTACTCATGCTGGAACACAAATGCCCAGAGATTCCTTGATTGTGTCAATGCAAATACCTCGGAACAGCTAGTTGATACCCCCACAAGAGGTGATAATATCTTGGACTTGGTATTAACCAACATGAGTAACGACTGCAGCCTCCCTATTATATCATCCTCCCTGGTAAGATCCAACCATAAAGCAGTCACTTTCAAAGTCACCATTTCCCCCAACCCCCTTCTAGGTAGGATCAAATATAAAAACTTCTCCAAAGCTGATTACAGCCTCCTGAGGGATGACATAAACAGCTTCATAGCCCCTCCACCTCTGTAGGAACTGACACCAATATCCAAAACTACACCAAAGCACTATACAAGCATTTGCATAGATGCATGGAATCAGGAATACCTGACAAGCCTAAATCATCCTCTGCAAGGAAGAGTAAACCTGTCTGGTGGACATCTGCAATAAATAAACTCTGGAAAAAATTACTGTGCAAGACCAAGAAGGAGCAGGTGCCCAACTGGAAGCAATGTCTCCTTAGCCTGAACAAGCAAATAAGAGCACTAGTGAAATCCTCCAAGGCAAGCTTCAAGTCCAAATTGGCCACATCTACTAGAGACAATCATAAGGACTTCTTCACATATGTCTGCAACTGCAAAGGAAGCATCCAGATCTGCTCAGAACTGGTGGTCAAGAACACCACATATACAAATGCCATAGATATAGCAAACTTGATGGCTGACAAATTCAGTGAAAACTTTACCCCTCTGTCCTCCCTATCAGTAAATCAGGACATCCCCAGTACGTGTTCCCTTCCCCTTATATCTAGGGAACAGGTCATCACTGCTCTCTCAAAGGTAAAAAATACAGCCTCTATGGGACCTGATAACATCCCAGGCTGCATCCTATGTGAACTCAGGCAGGAACTTGCAACATCATTAGGCACTCTATTCCACCAAAACCTGAGTACTTACTTTGTCCCAGCTGAATGGAGGACATTCACTGTCATCCCTTTAAACAAAGATGGAGTGTCCACCGATCCAGGAAATTATAAACCCATCAGCCTAACTAGCCTGATCTGCAAAGCCATGGAATGGATTATCATGGACCTCATTAACAAGGACATTGGCAACCTCCAAACACTTGATCCCACACTGTTTGGCTTCATCAAGAGGAGGTCACGTCTGCTAAATTTGGTCAACTTCTTTGAGACAGTCACCAGTGCCATGGAAGAGGGGAAAATGGTGCACACCACCTACCTTGACCTGGCCAAAGCCTTTGACACTATTCCCCACTCGGGCATAATAGATAAACTCTCTCAGCTAATTATCAATCTATATGTTACCAGATGGGTAACAAACTGGCTCACTGATAGAACCCACATAGTCAAAATAGGGGAAGCCACCTCAAGCAGTAGACCCGTAACATGCGGCATACCCCGGGGTTCAGTCCTGGAGCCTCTGTTATTTGGGATATACTTTTCTGAGGGGCAGGCCAAAACCTGTGAGCTATGGCTGACCATGTTTGCAGATGACTGCAAGCTGGGTGCTGTCATCAGTTCCCTTAGTGATGTGGGCATCCTCTAAGCAGATCTCACTCAGACAAATGACTGGTGCCAGAAACATGTCCTCAAGCTGAATACCAAAAAATGCATCATCATCGCCTTTGGAGACAGTGGCATCCCCACAAATTATCAGATTAATAACAATGTCCTAAGCATGCAATCAGTCATGAGAGATTTGGGCACCCAGTTTGATAACAACCTGACTTTTGACCACCATGCTGCTTCTGTTGTATGGAAAGCCTTCTACATGGCCCACCTCATAAGTTAGGGTATCTCATCCAGGGACAAGGAGGTCATAACATCCCTGTATTCTTCCCTTGTAAGGCCCATTATTTAGTACAACACCCCTTTTGGTATGTTCCTCACAAAGCACATGCAACAACTAGAGAGACCACAGAGGCTCCTTGCCAGGAGAATCCAGGGCCTCAAACATCTACCATACACAGATAGGTTAAAAGTCGTATCCATCTACTCAGTTTCATATAGACTCCTCAGAGGTGACCTCTGTCTGGTATACAAGGCGATAACAGACCCCACCCTGATGGGACTGCTGCATATCCGCAAGTCAAGCTCCACTTGAGTAACCCATACATGCGGCCTCAACCTGGTCTTTGACATCAACAAGACTTGATGGGGCAGATGTGTCCCAGAGACTCCCCCATCTATGGAATAGACTCCCTCTCCACATCAAGCAGAGTACCTCTTTACCCCTTTTTAAGCACAAACTGGATAACTGGATGGGAAACAGAAAATATACCCCTGGGATTCCACCTGTGTCCCTGCTGGACAGGGACATCAGGTGCTGAATTGTCTAAACATGGGCTAAACTCTTGGCTAGGCTTATAATCACCTCAGGGCCAATAGCCTATTAACCTCCTATGATCCTATGATGCTATAATACTGCTATTTAACAATGCACTGTATGAAAGGTGTAGTGAAATCTTAATGATTCACTGAGTCACAGATCACTGCAGCTGCAACTCACTGAAACACTGAGTTTAAAAGTGCACTTTTGTTCTCTGTCTAAAAATTTCTCCCTTGGGTGGTGTGGAGGCCTCCTGACCTATATATGCCACATCCTAGTTTTAAAATTGTTTTGATGAGTTGCGGGTATGATGAGATGTGCTTTAATCAGTCATTAGTTTTCCACATTTCTCATTGTATAGAGACTACTATGCTTGGAATATCTTATTGTTATTATTAAAACTTGCATAGGTACTATATCACACTTGTGCTAGAGATTTTAGCATACATTATTCCATTTTGGGTTATAATATAAAGTTACATTATTGTTTGCACTGATAAATTGTTCCATTACGCACTGTAATTGTGGTGTTTAAAACATTGTGCTAGGTTCTGAACAGCAGTGCTGTTCAGTTATGCTATATGTTGTTGTCTTATGCTGTGTAGTTCTTATACAAGGTATACCTGTAAAAGATCATTTAGCCCAGTGAGACCCCCCAGTTGGCAAATTAAATGAATGAATGTACATACTTATGCCAGCACTATAGCATTCAACATACTCTTTCATTTACTGCTCAGCCAACTTGTCTCTGGGGAGCTGGTTGGATTCCACTTGGTTATTGCTTGTGGAAGAGTGACCATGGGTTCTTGCTAAATGGCTGAATGTACCTGTAATATAGGGAAATATTGTCAGACCAGCTGTCTGGAATATTGTAAACTCTATGTCATTTGTGAATATTGATATGATTTATACAGAACTGTATGTTATGTACTGAGCTAAGATGTATCCACAGTGTACTCTTCTAGAACATAGAAGATTAACCTACAAAACTTAGGAATAGTTGAGGTTAAGTTACTTTATAGCTGAGCCATAAACAAAATATGTTGTCTCTCAGTTTCTGTTCAGTAGTAGACACAATGTCTAGAGCTAGATGTTTTTGTATTGTCTTGAAAGAGAAATAATTACTAGATTTCACATGTAAAAGCATTTTATTGTTTTATGACTTCCAAGATCTGCAAACATCTGAGAGATATGCATTTTTAACACATAGATGTTAAATTCTGTTAGTTTCTGTTTTAGCCTGTGAACTGAAATCGGGAAAAAAAAGTGATGTCATCTAAGCTAAACCAGCAGTAAAATGTGATATTAATTTAAGAACTCTCTCAAGGAGAGACTGTGCATTTTATATATTTTTTTGGACCTAGCAAGAACATCCAGTCATCATCACCATCTGCACTTGCCTTGCTGTAAGTAAGATTTAAGGCATAGTACCTCTTTTAGATATAGATAGGAATATAGTAAAGATTAGTTTAGATGTTTTCTATATTTATTTGAGACTGTTCTGAATGTTCTTTTAAAATATTTCCTGTGATTTCTGAACTCTGAAGTAACTGTGTTGGATTTACTGAGTATTTTCTTGTTCTTTTATTATTTATTACTAAATATATTTAAACCTGTCATTGTGGCTGATATTTGTGAGATATATTTAAGCTCTTAGAGTACTTGCATATGTATTTGGTGACACTGTACAGGCCAATCCAATAGCTTTGATTGGTCAAACTACCATTTGTATTAATAGTAACATTACACTGTAGGACTGGGCACCTTTTGTAAAGGCCTTATAGTAGCAGATAAAAGTGGCCGGGGCTGGTGGAAACTGGAACTGCTTTATAGTATGGGCAAAAGGGGGCATAACTATTAAACCTGTGCCAGCCTTTCCTAGGTAAGTGTGTGTGTGTGTGTGTGTGTGTGTGTGTGTGTGTGTGTGTGTGTGTGTGTGTGTGTGTGTGTGTGTGTGTTTGTATATCAATGCAATCTCAAAGTGTGTGTGTGTGTCAGCTTCTTGGGCAGGGACACAAAGCACTGGTTGGACAGAGAGGGTGCTGGAAATCTTACCTTGGCCATTCAGCTGAGATCTCAACTCTATAGCTGTGCCAGTGATGAGTCTTATTGGGAATCTGGAGAGAGAGGGAGAAACCAGCCCCAGACTGACTGTGATCTGCGTGTGCTCTTAAGGGAAATTGTACTTTACTGTGTGGATACTTGTCATCCTCCCAGTATGTATGTCCCCTAGCTCTTGCCAGTTGTGAGGACTTGAGGCTCTTTGTTTACTGGGCCACTGCAGAAGTGTTGCAGTACTGCTAGCAGCAGATTTAAAAGTAACATAGTCTGACTCCAAAACTACCATTACTGGTGTGTTAAATTAGATAAAAACTGGTATAAACAAGCCATTTTTCATATCAAAGGTAAGAAAAATTGAGATTGCTCCTGAATGCATACTGTTTCATTTATTTTTCACTAGAAATATCAAACTGAAATCTATACCTGACTCTGATACTTATCAGTTTTGTGACAAGGAATTGCTCAGTATCATACTGTGACAGCAACAAATCTAATTGAAGTTCCCACTGGCATGCTTTATAAGGAGCAATTATTTTCCTTCTGAAATTTCTAATGATGTGAGATCATTTCATTAATTTAGTACATTTATTGACTTAGTTGCTTAAACTGACCATGTTTTGGGGATGCATCAGACATTATCTGAATAAAGTCCTTCAAAATAAGTGGGTATACTAACTGTAGTTATAAAACATTGAGAAACAGAGGTAATTGCCATAAGGAACATGAAAGCTAGGTTATGCTAGTTTCTGTTTTATTTCAAGGTAAGGTTCTCCATGTTCTTTTTTACATTACTAGGGATTTCTGAGTGACATGGGGCAGGAGGGTAAATGATATCAATACAAGCTTAGAGATGATCACAATGCTAGGATAGATCCTAAGGTTGGGTAATACCAAACTGATAAGCAAAAAACAACTGCAGGACAACCTCTTGGTTAGTAGCGAAAACCACAGCAGGAAAACAGGCTGGAACCAACGTGTCTTCTATTAACACAGCTTTATTTTCATAGAGTCAAGTAAAAACAAATAGTACAGTTTTTGTAATCCACAAAGTCATAAAATCATGAAGGAGTAACACAAGTAGTAGATCAAGCGCTTTCGCCCGGGCTCTCCCGGGCTTTATCAAGATACTTTAACTAAGCTAGCAATTTGCTTATATACACAGTATTTAATTGATTGATTTTATGATTGTCTCATTAAAACCTTTTAAAGTGTTTCTGTGTTTAAAGCTATATTCTCTTCGTAAAATTCCATGTAACTGATATCTGTAAGATGTTTTTATATTTCTATGTCATAGCACCTGTTATAAGATACTTTGTGTGTTCGAAGCATTTGTTGTATGTTGAGTTGTTTGTATAGCATTTCTTTCATTTGAATTAAATAATTTAATAATTTAGGTAGTGTTGTATTATTTTTCTTCTTGAAATGAGCTGTCCGTGTAAACGGATTTTTTCAAAAAAGCAGATTTTCAGTAAAACGAATTTCTTTTCAGTACTGTGCATACTTCATTTAAATAAAAATCCTTTCTTATAAAAATTAATAGTATTGGTCACCTTTTAGAATCTGGTTTTCCTGAATTAATTATTATAACATTGGCATTTCATGGATTTGTACTCGGGTTTTTTATATTTTATTGTTACTAGAATAGTACTATTATATTATTGTTGAACTAGTATGGTTTCTATAGTAGTAAATAAATAAATAAATACTTTCTTATTTCGATTAAATATATGCAGTTTGTACATCCTAAATTAAATATGAATTAATTTGATCATTTAATTAAAATTTATGTAATTCTTATTTGTTATTATAAATAAATAAATAAATAAATAAATAACTATCTAGTGAATAAATAATCAAATGCTGAATTTTATGTTAAATATATGTTTAAAATCTTTTAAAATTCTTTTAAAATGTATATAAAACTATTACCCCTAATATATGTGTGTACATAAAATACATTTTTATTTATTATAATTTGGCCCTTCTTTGTTTTAAAACACTGCTTATACTAACATGTTCATTTAACCCTGGTATTCTTGTAGCATTTAATTTGATTTGCCATACTAGTTCTCTATACTCCAGGGATGTTTCCCAGTCCCCCCCTCTGATGTCATTTTTCACTTGTTCCAGAACTAAGAATTTTAAATTCATTTCTTTGCATGTTAAAGAGTGCTTATAAAATGCATTTGTTTCTTTCCTTGTTTTTATTTCATATAAGTGTTCGTATACTCTTCTTTTTAAGGTTCGTTCTGTTTTTCCTACATAGAAGGACAAGCAATGTTGACATATTCCTAAGTATACTATGCCCTTTGTATTACAATTGTAATGCCCTAGGGCATATAGTCCCATGTTTCTAGATTTTAAATATAGTCCTGTGTCATTAAGCATAAAAGCACATTGCTTGCAAGCTTCACATTTGTAGGTACCTCTCATTAGTTTTGTATTGTTTGTATTATTAATTGTTTCACCTTCAAAGAGATTTTTAAGGTTGTTATTTCTTTTCCTAATAAAATTTGGCAATTTTGGAATCGTTTTATTAATCTCTAAGTTGTTCGATAACACCGGCCAATATTTAATAATGATGGCCTCAATTTCTTTACTGTCATTGTTGAAGGTGTATACAAATGCTTGATTTTTGTGTTCTTCATTGTTTACAGTCTTGTTATTATTTGTATTATTCATTGATTCTTTGCCTAGAAGTGGAGCATATTTTTCTTTTCTTTTCATCAAAATTTCTTTGATTAATGTATTAATCAAATTTAAAGGGTAATTTTTCTCTGAAAAGAGTGTTTTTAAATATTCTATTTCAACTTGAAATAATTTATCTGTATTACAAATTCTTGAGGCTCTAATTAGTTGGCCTTTTACAATGCTCTTTTTTTGGAAGAAGGGGTGACTACTTTCAAAGTGTAAAAACATGTTTGAATAAGTACTCTTTCTATAAATACTGGATTCAAATGTATTTGTTTCGTTATTTTTCATTAAATTAATATCTAAATAATGTAACTGATTAGGGTTGACTTCATAAGTAAATTTTAAAAACTTAGTGGATGTATTAATATAATTTATAAAACCTGTAAAATCATCATAAGTACCTTTCCATAAAATGCATATGTCATCCAGGAATCTTTTGTAATGGACAATGTACTTGGCCCAATTTAATGAAAAAATGTGTTTCAGTTCCCAATGGTGTAATACCAGATTTGCGTATGCCGAAGCACACGGTGTACCCATGGCAACTCCCTTGTTTTGTTTAAATAATTCTCCATTAAAAATTATAAAATTATTATTTAAAATAATTCCCATAAATTCTACTAATAAATTAATGGTGTTGCCACTAAAGGTTGTAAGTTTTACTAACATGTCATTAAACCATTCAAGTCCTATTTTGTGTGGGATACTGGGAAATAAATCTATAATGTCAATCGTAATCATAAACTGTGTCTCTGTAAAAAATTCTTCTTTTATTCCTTTTAAAAATTCCCATGAATCTTTACATAGGCATTCTATTGATATTACACATTTTTTAGTCATACTGTCAATATATTTGCCTAGTGATTCAGTAATGCCCTTTGCTCCCGCTACTATCGGCCTAAATTTTAAAGGTTGTAAGCCTTTGTGGACTTTAGGTATTCCAAAAATGATGGGGGTCAGTGGTTTTTGTACTAAGAGGTAGTTAAAAAGCTGTTCATTTATTGCCCCTTGTAAAAGGTGGTCTTCTAAGTTGTATTTGATTTTACTATAAGCTATATTCCTCTCATTAATTGATATTTGTGTATATTGTTCTGTATCATGTAACAGATTGTAGATGTAAGTTTCATATACTTGTTGGTACATAAGTACCACCCCACCCCCTTTGTCTGTTTTCATAACCCTTATTTTTTCATTTTTCAAGAATGTTAGCAATTTGTTATATTCTTCTGGAAAATTGTTGGGTTCTTTGTGTTTGCTTTGTTTGTTGAGCTTTCTGAATTCATTCTCCACTAATTCTTCATATATTTTCAATGAAGGGTGCAGTGGAGGGTTAAATGTACTTTTTCTATGAAATCCTTGTTGTATGTTGTGTGTGTTACCAAAGTGGATGTTTAAGTTTAGTTGTCTCATAAATAGTTTTAAATCAATAATGATGTTAGTAATGTTGATAGAGGTATCAGGTACAAAGGGTAATCCCTTCTTAAATAATTCAAAAAATGTCTCATTGATTTCTACTTCTGTAAAATTGTATATAGAAAAATTGTCTTGTTTGGCAATTGTGCATGTATGGGTAGGTTCTTCTGGCTGTCCGATTTCTATTGTTTCTATAACACCAGGCTTATTTAAAATTATCTCCTGAATCTGTTCCACATTTGTGCTGACTGATTTGTTTCTCGATTCATTTGTCTTCCTGGTGCTTGTTGAAAAACCTGCTTATTACCATAGTTACTTTTTTGTGCAAGCCTTTCACTTCTTCTAGGGACCTCTACCCAGTCATTAGTTTCATTTATATTGCCTTCATTGTTGCTTGTTCCCTCT
This sequence comes from Protopterus annectens, assembly GCF_019279795.1. Classification (NCBI taxonomy): domain Eukaryota; kingdom Metazoa; phylum Chordata; order Ceratodontiformes; family Protopteridae; genus Protopterus; species Protopterus annectens. The sequence continues at coordinate 891,688,733 of NC_056734.1, forward strand.
TGGTAATTAGGTTTCATTGATAGATTTCTACTTTTTTTACTAAAACAATAGGCTGTACCATTCTTATATTCCTCTAAATCTCTTTCGAGTTTCTTGATTTTCCTCATGACTACTCTATTGCAATGATCATCTACTTCTTTAAATGCATTCTCGTAGTCACGTTTTACTCCACTAAAATTCAGATTATTTACTATAGTTTCATTCAATTTATCAATTTCATTTAACAAAAATGCAGCTTTCCCTTCATAGTCATTAATCATCAATTTCAGCATTTCTATTCCTGTTTTGTTAAACAAAGCAGTAATTTCATTGAATAGTTTACTACCTGGTTGTGCATTGTTTGGCATTCTGTTGAAACGTAGACCTTTTGGAATACGTTCAACCCTTACACATTCAGTTAAATATTCAATTTCCATTTGGGCCATTCTATATGCATAAAGTTTGTTGTTTAATTCAATTACCAAATGTTCAATATTACAATTATGAGCATTATTATTTTGTTGCACAGTACCTTGGGCAAACATAAAGTGTTTGCTGGTCCATTTTTTTAAATTAAAATCCCTTGTTTGCTGTCCTGGATTTAAATACGGACCCTTATTACGTGACTTTTGGGCGCTTTGGTTGTGTAAGCGCTCGTCTTCAAATACTTCTGTAGAAAGTCTTTTCCTTTTAACCGTTGGTTCTTTTTCGTTAAGAAGTTCTTGTTGGTTTGGTGGTGGTACCTTGGAACTAGTGGTACTTTCTTTCGTTAGTAATCCGCTTAGCTGCGAGAGTAGGCAGATCACTTGCCTAAATTCTCCCCGCGTTACTGGTGCGTCGTCATCCAAGTTATTGTCGTCAGCCAAAATAATAGGCGTATTGTTGAAATCTGCGGTTCCTGCGTCTTCCGCCATGTAGCACAAAAAACTGGTAAGCAAAAAACAACTGCAGGACAACCTCTTGGTTAGTAGTGAAAACCACAGCAGGAAAACAGGCTGAAACCAATGTGTCTTCTATTAACACAGCTTTATTTTCATAGAGTCAAGTAAAAACAAATAGTACAGTTTTTGTAATCCACAAAGTCATAAAATCACGAAGGAGTAACACAAGTAGTAGATCAAGCGCTTTCGCCCGGGCTCTCCCGGGCTTTATCAAGATACTTTAACTAAGCTAGCAATTTGCTTATATACACAGTATTTAATTGATTGATTTTATGATTGTCTCATTAAAACCTTTTAAAGTGTTTCTGTGCTTAAAGCTATATTCTCTTCGTAAAATTCCATGTAACTGATATCTGTAAGATGTTTTTATATTTCTATGTCATAGCACCTGTTATAAGATATTTTGTGTGTTCAAAGTATTTGTTGTATGTTGAGTTGTTTGTATAGCATTTCTTTCATTTGAATTAAATAATTTAATAATTTAGGTAGTGTTGTATTATTTTTCTTCTTGAAATGAGCTGTCCGTGTAAACGGATTTTTTCAAAAAAGCGGATTTTCAGTAAAACAAATTTCTTTTCAGTACTGTGCATACTTCATTTAAATAAAAATCCTTTCTTATAAAAATTAATAGTATTAGTCACCTTTTAGAATCTGGTTTTCCTGAATTAATTATTATAACATTGGCATTTCATGGATTTGTACTCAGGTTTTTTTATATTTTATTGTTACTAGAATAGTACTATTTTATTATTGTTGAACTAGTATGGTTTCTATAGTAGTAAATAAATAAATAAATACTTTCTTATTTTGGTTAAATATATGCAGTTTGTACATCCTAAATTAAATATGAATTAATTTGATCATTTAATTAAAATGTATGTAATTCTTATTTGTTATTATAAATAAATAAATAAATAAATAACTATTTAGTGAATAAATAATCAAATGCTGAATTTTATGTTAAATATATGTTTAAAATCTTTTAAAATTCTTTTAAAATGTATATAAAACTATTACCCCTAATATATGTGTGTACATAAAATACATTTTTATTTATTATAATTTGGCCCTTCTTTGTTTTAAAACACTGCTTATACTAACATGTTCATTTAACCCTGGTATTCTTGTAGCATTTAATTTGATTTGCCATACTAGTTCTCTATACTCCAGGGATGTTTCCCAGTCCCCCCCTCTGATGTCATTTTTCACTTGTTCCAGAACTAAGAATTTTAAATTCATTTATTTGCATGTTAAAGAGTGCTTATAAAATGCATTTGTTTCTTTCCTTGTTTTTATTTCATATGTGTTCGTATACTCTTCTTTTTAAGGTTCGTTCTGTTTTTCCTACATAGAAGGACAAGCAATGTTGACATATTCCTAAGTATACTATGCCCTTTGTATTACAATTGTAATGCCCTAGGGCATATAGTCCCATGTTTCTAGATTTTAAATATAGTCCTGTGTCATTAAGCATAAAGCACATTGCTTGCAAGCTTCACATCTGTAGGTACCTCTCATTAGTTTTGTATTGTTTGTATTATTAATTGTTTCACCTTCAAAGAGATTTTTAAGGTTGTTATTTCTTTTCCTAATAAAATTTGGCAATTTTGGAATCATTTTATTAATCTCTAAGTTGTTCGATAACACCGGCCAATATTTAATAATGATGGCCTCAATTTATTTACTGTCATTGTTGAAGGTGTATACAAATGCTTGATTTTTGTGTTCTTCATTGTTTACAGTCTTGTTATTATTTGTATTATTCATTGATTCTTTGCCTAGAAGTGGAGCATATTTTTCTTTTCTTTTCATCAAAATTTCTTTGATTAATGTATTAATCAAATTTAAAGGGTAATTTTTCTCTGAAAAGAGTGTTTTTAAATATTCTATTTCAACTTGAAATAATTTATCTGTATTACAAATTCTTGAGGCTCTAATTAGTTGGCCATTTACAATGCTCTTTTTTTGGAAGAAGGGGTGACTACTTTCAAAGTGTAAAAACATGTTTGAATAAGTACTATTTTTATAAATACTGGATTCAAATGTATTTGTTTCGTTATTTTTCATTAAATTAATATCTAAATAATGTAACTGATTAGGGTTGACTTCATAAGTAAATTTTAAAAACTTAGTGGATGTATTAATATAATTTATAAAACCTGTAAAATCATCATAAGTACCTTTCCATAAAATGCATACGTCATCCAGGAATCTTTTGTAATGGACAATGTACTTGGCCCAATTTGATGAAAAATAACGAAACAAATACATTTGAATCCAGTATTTATAGAAAGAGTACTTATTCAAACATGTTTTTAAAAACTAGCCTCAAGAATAGAAAAATGACATAGAAATATAAAAACATCTTACAGATATCAGTTACATGGAATTTTACGAAGAGAATATAGCTTTAAGCACAGAAACACTTTGAAAGGTTTTAATGAGACAATCATAAAATCAATCAATTAAATACTGTGTATATAAGCAAATTTCTAGCTTAGTTAAAGTATCTTGATAAATTATCTTGATAAAGTATCTTGATAAAGCCCGGGAGAGCCCGGGCGAAAGCGCTTGATCTACTACTTGTGTTACTCCTTCGTGATTTTATGACTTTGTGGATTACAAAAACTGTACTCTAATACCAAACTGAACTACCACATGGTCTACCATAACAATGATAGCAGACTGAATGCAGCTTGTTAAGTTATCATAGGACCATAGAAGATTTCTAGGCTATCAACCCAGAGGTTATTTCAAGCCTAGCCATTTCATCCCAATGTAATACCATAGAAATGTTAGTTAATAGCCATGACTGCATTTAGTACTGACTGACAATGTCCCGGAGGGTTGTGTTGTGAGTGCTATAAAAATAAATTCATGAATTTGTGTGTTATCCTTTCACATGGGTCATGCTAATCTTCTCTATATTGTTCCAATTTTAGTTTATGGACCAAATGAAAAATAATATTTGCATTTTGTAGGAAGAGTGCGTCTTACCTTAGAGCATATCTGTTCACTTTTTTTTCTATCTGAAGATAAACCTGAGAACATAAACAGTATTTAGGCATTTAATATAAATGATTATGCCTAGGTCATAAATAACAACCAAGTTGTTGACGGGTTCAAGAAATAAGTGTAAGAAATTCACCTTGAAAGTGAGGAGAGGACACTTTAACAAATATTAGCAAATGGTTAGGACACTAAAGAAGGAGAAAATGACCTATATCAGTTGGCTAGACAGACGGACCAAGCTGGGAAAGATGTGCAGCAGGTAAGGTGATAAAGGATAATGAGGGAAACATACATACAACTGAAGAGAGTGTGTTGAGCAGATGGAAAGAGTACTTTGAGGGGCTGATGAATGAAGAGAATGAGAGAGAAAGAAGACAAAAATTTGTTATAGAACCAAAATCCAGCCAGAGGCAGTGGGCCGCTGACACTTTTATTACAAGAAAAAAGAAACAGTATCATCATTGTATTGTTTCTTTTTTTATTGTAATAAAAGTGTCAGTGGCCCACTGCCTGTGGCTGGATTTCAGTTCTATAATTCATTTCATGTTGTTTTTGTATTTTCACATCTTGACTACACTTGAGAGAGAAAGAAGGTTGGATGATGTGGGGATAGTGAATCAGGAAGTGCAACAGATTAGCAAGGAGGAAGTAAGGACAGCTATGAAGAGGATGAAGAATGGAAAGGCTGTTGGTCCAGATGAGGTACCTGTGAAAGCATGGAGTTGTTTAGGAGAGATGGCAGTGGAGTTTTACCAGATTGTTTAATGAAATCTTGGAAAGTGAGAGGATGACTGAGGAGTGGAGAAGTGCTTTGGTTCTGATTTTTAAGAATAAGGGTGATGAGCAGAGCTGTAATAATTACAGAGGGATAAAATTTATTAGTCACAGCATGAAGTTATAGGAAAGAGTAGTGAAAGCTAGGTTAAGAAGGGAGGTGATGATTGGTGATCAGCAGTATGGTTTCATGCCGGGAAAGAGCACTACAGATGGAACGTTTGCTCTGAGGGTGTTGATGGAGAAGTATAAAGAAGGTCAGAAGGAGTTACATTGTGTCTTTGTGGACTTAGAGAAAGCATATTACAGGGTGGTGAGAGAGGAGTTGCGGCATTGTATGAGGACGTTGGGAGTGGCAGAGAAGTATGAAAGACTGGTACAGGATATGTACGAGGGTAGTGTGATGATGGTGAGGTCTGTGGTAGGGGTGACAAATGCATTCAAGGTGGAGATGGGGTTGCATCAAGGATCAGCACTGAGCCCTTTCTTATTTGCAATGGTGATGGACAGGTTGACAGACAAGATCAGACAGGAGTCCCTGTGGACTATGATGTTTGCAGATGACATTGTGATCTGTTGTGAGAGTAGGGAACAGGTTGAGGAGACCCTGGAGAGGTGAAGATATGCTGTAGAGAGGAGAGGAATGAAGGTCAGCAGGACTAAGGCAGAATATATGTGTGTGAATAAGAGGGAGAATAGAGTACAGGCAGGGTGGAGTGCTTGGAGAAGAGTGTCAGGAGTGATTTTTGACAGACGAGTACCAGTAAGAGTGAAAGGGAAGGTCTACAAGAGGGTAGTGAGACCAGCTATGTTATATGGATTGGAGACAGTGGCATTGACAAAAAGACAGGATTCAGAGATGGAGGTGGCAGAGTTAAAGATGTTAAGATTTGCATTGGGTGTGATGAGGATGGACAGGATGAGGAATCTGTATAATAGAGGGTCAGCTCAGGTTGGACGGTTTGGAGACAACGCCAGAGAGACGAGATTGAGTTGGTTTGGACATGTGCTTAGGAAGGATGCTGCGTATATTGGGAAAAGGATGCTAAGGATGGAGTTGCTAAGTAAGAGGAAAAGAGAAAGGCCTAAGATAAGATTTATGGATGGGGGGGAGAGAGGACATGCAGGAGGCTAGTGTGACAGAGCAAGATGCGGAGGACAGGAAGAAATGGAAACAGATGATCCACTGTGGCGACCCCTAATTGGAACAGCTGAAAGAAGCAGAAGCAAATGGTTATGACTGGATACCTAATCATAATTCTTTCTAATACACATGGAAGGCTCTTGCTGTTGAGATGCTGGGCTGCATCACTCCCAATAAGTTCTAGAAGATCATCCAGAAATAAACTGCAAATGTTTATACATTTATCCATCCATTTTCTTGCATTAATTTACATCAGAAGGTTGTCTTGGAAACAAATCACATCAAGCCTTAATTCTGACAAGTTCTCATGCCAATGAATACATTGTCAGCCTGTTTGATCATCATTTTGCTTGTAATCAGGCAGACTGTTACACCAAATGAACAGCTTACATTTGCCTCTTCCTTCTCCAGCAGCAGTTGATTTGGGGAAGCTGTTGGGCTGCAGGTATTAGCTATACCAGACTGTAGTGTAATGGTAATAAACAACCCCATCAAAGAAACCAAAAGGAAAATAAAAGTCCAAATTATTATTGTTTAAGTGCTTTCAACCTCAAAAGGCTTTCATCAGAATAAATACTAAAAGTGCTTACACCTGTAAATACTACCCTGAAAGGTACCCATCAAATCACAAAGCAAGAAAATTAATCAATTAAGTTCTTAAAGCAATACCTAGAAATTAAATCTAAAATTAAACAAAACACTATTTACATTTTTCATAATGCTGCTTTCTATCAAGCGCCACTTTATAATTAACATTTCTGTTCAGTCCTGGTGCACTGTATGCATAGAGCTTGATTTGTCATTTTAATTCCCTATAGTCTAGCTCTCCCTCTTTGTCACTAATGAAATGTGATGGAACCTGATCAACAACACAAAAATGAAACTGTTTAAAACTCCTGCTTTGAACAGCATGTTTAGCTAATGCATTGTCTGTGTTTTTCATCATGATTGCATGTTGATTTCATAAATCCTTTTCCTGAGCTGCCTATAGATCAGAGTGTGTGATATACCTTTAAGAAGCATTCCAGTCAGTGGGCACATACATATAAGTACTGAGCATGTGCAAACAAGAGTGCCATTTTGAGTGAGCAGCCAGAGTGAGAGCATACAAGTGTGTAGTAGTCCGTCATTTATTTAGTCTAAGTTTAATGTTCCTGCCATCCATCCTGATGTGTTTGTATGTAATAAACTACTTAAATGAACATCTGAGTGACATGGTGTCAGAATGGGATAAAAGGCACAACCATGGGGTAACCAGTTAGAAATGCAGTAACATACAGACGTGGATCATCCCTACTGCTCAAACAACTTGCAAACAGATCAGAAACAAATTTCAGGTACTAAAGCTCACTAAGTGTTTTTTCTTGCAACAATTATAAAATGAAGCATTCAGAATGCTCAAAATGAATTTCTAATTAAACAAAATGTCTGAAACTGCAACATATTGATAAAACTATTTGAAATAATTACAAAATTGTTAGAAACAATATCCGAATAGCATAAAATATAGAAAAAAGTGAAAAACAACCATATTTATTTGCTGTGTACTACTTTTTCACCTTAACTAAGCTATTTGAAATATTCAAAGTGTGCAAAGTGTTGGCAAGTGTGTGCAGTATCACAGTACAGTACAGTTATTTCACAAAGTACATTCATTTCAAAGAATATTTTGCAAAGTACAAAGAGTTTATTGTGCATTTGAATATTGTTACAAATACCTGGTGTGTGTGTACATGTTGTACAGAATTACAGCGTCCAAGATTGCATTGTGTTTTACTATAATCTGTGGGCATGGCAGAAGGATTTCACAACCAACACCACTTGTGTTTGATAACAATATTGCAGAAAAGTGCAGAGTGAGTTGGAACATGATATTTTCATACAAGCTACTTTTTCTGACAAAGACGAATGCACAAAGGCATTTATTCTGGTTAATTTAGTTGATTTAGAAGCCATTGAAAGAGAGCATTAATTTGTGTATGCACCTGCTGTGTTTGCAGATGAGGGGGGAGACTGCCATATTGTGGTACAGGCTGAAACATGGGAAGACCCTGAATGATTAAAACATAAATTTAGAAAAATGTGTAACCCCCCAAACAAAGATTACAATGGAAAGGCACTTATTTTACACAAGAGATCAAAAGCCTGGTGAAACTTTTGTAGCATATATAACTGACTTGAGAAATAAGGCTAAGGTGTGCACATTTGATGATCTAAGAGATGAGATGATAAAAGACAGGCTTGTGTGAGGTTTTAATAATGACTCAATGAGAAAGATTTTGTTTTGAGACAGGGATTTAACATTGAACAAGGCCATTGAGATTTGTCAGATATACAAGTTTACAGAAAACTTCACAAGTATGCTTACAAATGAGAAAGCAAACATTCCAGTGCCTTCCAAAGCTAATGTAGATAGTATGCAGCATGAGGATAAAAGATGCAGGCCTGAAGATGGGGTCACTTCAGCAAAACCCAGAGCAAATTTAGTAAGGCCTAGGGTACACACAGCAAAGCATAGGGGTGACTCAGCACAACTTGTATCAAGCCTCATAATTAACTGTCATAATTGTGGTGGAATCCCTAGCCCAGACAAGAAAATTGCTTAGCATTTGGTCAGCACTGCCACAAGTGTAGAAAGTGGAATAATTTCAAATGGTCTTGTAAATCAAATGAGGCTCATTATTTTATTAAAATAGATAATTCAAAGAGGTAAGTTGATCAACAAGAAAGCTGCAACCATACTTTTTATGTTGATGGTGTGTGTGTGCTTGGTGAAACAGTCACTGTAGTAGATTTATGGGCAAATAATGAAATCTTTTGTGCTGTGATTAATGAGAGTCCTGTAGAGGTTAAAGTAGATTCTGGTTCAAAGTCCAATGTTATGTCAGCAGCAAATTTGCTGGAGTAAAAGCTGCAGAACAACTTCATTTGACAAAGTGTGCAAAGCTTGTTGTTTATGTTGGTGAAGAAATTCAAACTGAAGGCTTAGTAGTGCTTTCATGTTACTCTGCTGGGAACAGCTATAACTTGCAGTTTTATGTAATTGAGAGACACGTGCAGTCATTGGTCAGGGTTAGTTTGAGAATGGGACTAATTTCACTTAATAAAGAAGTCCACCATGTAAGCCTGAATGATAACAGCTCAAATTTCGCCAACTATTTTTTTCTGAGTATGCTGATGTTTTCACAGATAAACTAGGCAAACTCCCAGTTGTGTAGTCCATGAAGTCAGACCCAGAGGTCAGCCCAGTTATCAGACCAGCATGGAAAGTTCCAATAGCTATGTAGAACAGAGTCAAAGCTGAGCTAGACAAAAGAAAAAAAACAAATGAATGGGTATCCTCCATGGTATTAGCTCATAAGAAAAGCTCAGATGATATCAGAATATGTATAGATCCAAGAGACTTGAACAAAGCCCTGAAAAGACCTCATCATCCTATGAGCAGTATCAAGGAAGTTGCTGACCTCATGCCAAATGCCACTGTTTTTTCTGTCTTAGATGCAAAGAGTTCATTTTGGAAAATTTTGGTCGATAGAAAATCTTTATTGCTAACCAGATTCAGTTTGCCATTTGATAGGTACAGATTTCTAAGAATGCCATTTGGGATAATTACCACCAGTGAAGTCTTTTAGCATGGAATGGAACAACTTTTTTCTGGCTAGCCATGTGCTGTCATAGTAGATGATATTCTAGTAGGAGGCAATGGTGAAGTCAAACATGATAGAAACCTCAAGAAAGTTCTGGAAAGAGCACATGAAGTGAATCTTAAGCTAAATCTTTAGAAGTGCAAATTCAGTCCATGAGAACTTACTTATGTCGGTCATTTGTTTACCAGTTCAGGTTTACAACCAGATCCTTTCAAGCAAACAGCTATTCTGGAGATGCCAGCTCCAGACAATGTCCAAGCCATACAATGTTTTCTTGGCATGGTCAACTATTTGGGCAAGTTCATTACAGATTTGACCCAACTTTCAGCACTGCTCAGAGAACTGATATGAAAAGATGTAACCTGGTGATGGTCAGAACAACACCAAAGAGTATTTGATGCCTTGAAACAGAAAATAGCCAGTCACCCACTCTATGCTCCTATGGTGTTTACAAACCAGTTACTCTTTCCTATGGTGCTTCTAAGTTTGGTCTAGGTGCAATCATTCTTTAAGAGGGTAGACCAGTAGCCTATGCATTGAGACTCTAACCCAAACCAAGAGGCAGTATGCCCAGATTGAGAAAGAACTCTTGGCAATTGTGTTTGCATGTTCAAAGTTCCATGATTATATTTATGGCCAACCTATCCAGATAGAAATTGACCATCAACCTCTAGTCACTATTTTGAGAAAGCCAATGTACACAGCTCCTGCAAGATTGCAATGTATGATGCTCAAATTGCAAAAGTACAATTTCAGTCTTGTTTATACAAAAGGCTAACGTCTTTATCTTGCTAATACCTAATCTTGATTGCCCAGGAAAACCACATAACAGCATGAGAATGAACTGTCTGACTTTGAAATCATGGAAGTAATTTTTCTTCCACACATCTTGATGAGTTTAGAACTCACACAGCTTTAGATCCAATTCTCCAGAAGCTCAACCTCTTTGTCAGTCGAGGATGGCCTTCCAAACAATCTTGTTTGCCAGTAGATGTGCAGCACTATTTTCCATACAGAGATGAGATTTTGTCAGCCAATGGTATCATCATAAAAGGTCCAAAAGTGATTGTTCCAAAATCCTTACAAGAGTACATTGAGATCTTGCATCATGGCCACTCAGAACCTGATTCCACCAAAAGATGGGTGAGAGGACTAGTATTTTGTTCTTCTATGTTAAAAGATATTGAGAAAATACTTTCATCTTGTTCTGTACGTAATAGTACAAAACCACATCAAGAATAAGAACCACTTCAGTTATGCCAGATTCCTGAATTGCCTTGGTCGACATTGGCCATAGATATCTTCAAGTGGCATGGTCAACATTTATTGGTGTTAGTAGACTCTTATTCATATTGGCTTGAAATTGAACTACTTCCTAACCTAATGTCCAGTACTGTCATTATTAAGTTGAGGAGACATTTTTCTCTCCATGGTAGTTTGTACAGTTATTTCTGACAATGGTTCACAGTTTACAAGTCAGCAGTTCAAACAATTTGCTGAAATGTGGGACTTTGTTCATATTACGAGTAGTCCTAAGTACCTGCAGTCAAACGGCTTGGCTGAACGTGTAGTTCAAAGAGCAAAGCAGCTGTTAGAGAAATCCAAACATGACAATACCAATGTTTTTCTAAACTTGCTAAATCTCAGAAGCATTCCTCGTGATAATCATTTTGGTTCACCTGCCCAGAGACTTATGTTAAGACAAACCAGAACCACAGTACCAATCAGCAGCAATTTATTGGCTCCATGTGCTAAAAACAACAAAGCAATACAAGCCTAACTGTTGAAAAAGTGTTTGAACCAGAAGTCTTACTATGGTAAGTCCAGCAAACCATTCATTAAAAGAAGGGGAGATGGTGAGGATGCAGATGACAAAAATGTTTTGATTGCACCAGATTTGTAAAAAGTTTGTGTCAAGAGCTGAGAACGTATATTACAGAATCACAAGGAATGGAATTTAAGCATAATCAGAAGCATTTATTACCAGTATCGAGCCAGTGTTACAGCATCTTGCCAGTAATAAAGACTCTAATTCTCAGAGTGACTTGTCCAATGTTCCTGTTCCAGAGAATATTCCGTCAGCAATCCCTGTTCCAGAGAATATCACTGAGAGTCCAGAAGCAGAACATTCTCCAGTAATTGTCGCTGTTGTTAATCCCAGTCCTAACTATTAGATTACGAGATCAGGTCGCATTTCTAGGCCTAGTTCCAGATACATGCAACTTGGACATGACTGTTGTTTTGTTTATTATTGTCTGTATAATTTAATGCCTATTCAAATGTCATCGTCAATGTGAGACAACTCAGTAAAGAGGGAGGATGTAGATCAGAGTGTGTGATATACCTTTAAAAATCATTCCAGTCAGTGGGCATGTGCAAGCAAGAGTGCCATTTTGAGTGATGGCATACATGTGTGTAGTAGTCAGTCAGTTTGTTCAAGTTTAATGTTCCTGCCATCCACCCTGATGTGTTTGTATGTAATAAACTACGTAAATGAACACCCAAGCCTCTTCGTCTTATTAAGATCTACAAGATGAATGACATTGCCAATTAGTCTTTCCTATATAAAATGCTTCACAAGAGGAGCAATTAGCTAAGTAAACCACATACCTAGAACCACATGTAAAAACACGTGATATAAAATAAATGTTGTCACTTCTACTGTATATAAAATAAGGGCCGTCTGAAATATACCTACACATACAACAATGCAAACATTTGTGAGTGCCACCTTCTTTATACTCATGAATATCTTTAGATTTTTTTTAAGTATATCCTTACATTGCAAGCCTTTTGTTAATAAAATGAGGTTTCTCACCTACTACCTTCTTAATTTTTTCATTAGCTACCAATATTCTCCAATTATTTTGAACTACTCCCTTTATGGTATCACTGTCTAATGAAAACACCAGGGGCATGGAAACTGACCACTCCCTGTGAATTTTATCAATTGCCCCATTTGAATTAGTTGGACCGGTACCTTGAGCTACTACCTTTTTAATAATTTCACTTGGATATCCCCTATTAGTAAACCTACCATTTAACATTTTGATAAAAGTGTTGAAATATTCAATGACTGTGGTCAGTCGCTTCAATCTCACCAACTGCCCCTTAATAATATTACATTTCGTGTAAGTGGGGTACATGCTGGAATAGTGCAAAACAGCATTGCTTGACACATTCTTGTAACTGATGACTGAGGTTAATTTGTTACCATTACCTTTTTTAACTTCCAAATCTAAAATTCAAATGTTGGTCTCACTATATTTGCATGAAATTTTTGAAAAATTGGTGCTGTTATTCATCGTTGTTATAAATTATTCCAAATGAGTTTTTTCTCCCATCCATATAAAAAACAAATCATCTATGAAGTGGAAATAGGAATATATATGATGACGACCATTTAATTTAGAGAAAATGTGGATCTCCCTCTATGCCACAACTCAATTGTAATAACTGGGAGCTATGCAAGCACCCATCACCACACCTCTGCTTTGATAATAAAACAAGCCCTTAAAGGAAAAAAAAACTCTTTGTTAACCCTTGATCAATGCATTCCATTAAAAAACTTGATTTCACCTATTTCATACTTGTTACTTGTACTTAACATGAACACTGTCCACTCCAATAGTACCTCATCTGGAATGGAAGTATACAAAGACTGTGCATCAGCTGTGACCAATAAATCTTCCTTTCCAATCTCTCATCTTTAATTCTTTCTAGAAAGTCAAAGGAGTCTTTAATGAAGGAGGGAACCCTTTGCACCAACCAAAGTAATGTCCTATCTATGAACTTGGACACCACTTATAGCTTTGACACTTGGTCTATAAGGTGGGTTAACCTGGTTCTTGTGTACTTTAGGAACTCCAAAAAGTTTTCCTATTTTGGGTTTCAAGGTGTGGAAATTGGTGGACATGCTTTTAGAAATCACTCCTTCTGCTAAACTATCACACAACCAAGAATCCACGTGCCTATATGCCTTAGAATGCTGCATATTTCTGATATAATCATCCCTCCACAACCACAGCACCCTCTTCATCAGCTTTTATAATTCTGATGTTGCTATTCCCAATAAGTCCTTTTAAACATTGGCTTTCTAATACAAATTATTAAATTTTCTGTGACTTTTATTCTTTAAAACTGCCATAATTCCTTTGTCGCAAATATCCTCAAAGGCTTTCATACTGGATTGTATGTACTAAGTATAACAAAATCTCCTTTTGTAGTAGCAATATTGTCCTTAAATAAAACTTTCTAGTTTTTTTTTTTTTTGTATAACCCTTCAAATCTATAATAGTTTGCACTAAGTCTGACCTAGTTGCTGCAATAAAAGAAAAAACATTTTGTAAAACTTCGGTTTCACATTTGGTTAAAGCTCTGCCAGTCAAATTGAATATTTTGAAGTTCATTGGGATTAGTTTCAAATGTCCATTTAGTTTTTCTATCTTGTCTGCTGAAAAAGGGGGTAGGATTGTTTCTCGGATGGAGCACTCACTTTTTCTGCCCCTGTCCTCCATAGTCAAACTCCGCAGGTCATTGAGGTTAATTGTTCCCTCTGAAATTGTCAGTTGCCTGGAATTTGTGTGCTGTTTATGACTGTTCCTTTCTTGGATATCAGCCTCCTGGATCTTCTGGGTAAAAAAGAATTTGCTTGTGCATGATTGACTACATTGGAATTAACTCACATCTCCTTTCCCATAGAAGACTGCCATTTCTGATGGAGAAACCTTCATGCGAGATGTTACTGTAGTTCTGAAGTGTAATAGGTTGGACAGCTCTTGAGTGACAGTGTCCCCTGTGCCTTTTTTCTCAAGTATTCACAAATGACTCATCATCTCAGAAAATCAGTCAGAGCTACCATGTGTACTTCCTTCTTGTTTCACACCTTTCAGATTATAGATGTAGTCTGCTTGTGGTTCACCAGAATCAGTTATTTCAATCCAATAACTTAGGAAACTGTGAAAGGAACCAAATAGTCTGGTAATGCTAAGTTTGCCCATAGTCATGGTGTAGACTTCAGGATGTCTGACACTGTCCTTTCTTATGCAGTCCTTTGCTGAGAACAGCTTTGGATGTTTTGCATCAAAAAGGAATCATATTGTTGAAAGATATCCAGAAGAGAGGGACCAAACTAATAATAATCTAATGGCGATGGAGTATGAGCAGGTTGCTTTTAATGTGTATATTCTGGAAGTAAAAATAGAAGGGGGAATAATCTGTTACATTATAATTCCTAAAGCTATCAAGATAATCATTTAAGGAAACAAGATGGAGAGAAGAGGGATTGTCTTGCGAGCCAAGAATGTAGGCTGAGGATAAAAAAGTGAAAAAGCAATTTAGTGTGAGATTGAGAGACGGAAATTTGTCATAATGGTTTGTAAACGGTTGCTGTGTTGAGTAAAGGAGAGGCAATACATGTGGAGTTGAGTAGGATGGAAAATTCTGCCACATTTTATGGAGTTTGTACCACACGCAGACAGATGTCTTTATGCAAAATGTTTCATCTTTTTGTAGGTGTGATAGTCACCGGCTGTCTAATCCAACCACATCAAGTAAGTGACAATTGCCAATGGTTGTCAGATACATTACAAGCAAAATTTGCTTTTTACTGTCTTTTACAGAATGTTCAACCCTTTGGCTAACATCAGCCCTGGGATTCAGAAATGTCACTCCTGGCAGTAACTATTTCTAATTCAGAGACAACCCTACCATGGTGCTTGTACTTGAGAAGGTGAAGCAACTCAGTGGGTTGTCTCTCAGACTTGCTGCAAATGTGAATGAGGTATTCTAGGAGAGAGTATCATATAATAATGAGTCATGTACTTCCTGCAAAAAACGTCTGCTGTAAATAATTTGTGCAGCCAAGTGATTCAAAGAACTGTTTTGCTGCATAAATTGCCACTGTCATCTGTGTTAAGTCTTACAGCCAAAAGTTTGCATTCACACTTAACTTTTACTTCAAGTAATTGTTAGGGAGTTTAGTGGGCATGTAGTAGGGGAAGGGAAGAGGTTGTGTGTACTTATATGAGTGTGGCTGTGGTTGTGGGAACATGCAAAAATGTAAGTAGTATCAGGTGTGTGTGTGTGTGTGTGTGTGTGTGTGTGTGTGTGTGTGTGTGTGTGTGTGTGTGTGTGTGTGTCTGTCTATTTGAGTGGTTGCTGAAGGGGGTTAGTTAAAGGATAGGTAGAGTGAGTGTGTGTGTGTGTGTGTGTGTGTGTGTGTGTGTGTGTGTGTGTGTGTGTGTGTGTGTGTGTGTGTGTGTGTGGTAGTGGGGCGGGGATTTCATACCTCACAACTTCCTCTAGAGTAACTTGCATTCTTTGTAATATGGGGAGGACACCAGTTACAAGTATTAAACAGTATTTTAACTCACTTTCAAATTTATAGAACAAAAGATTTTTAGCAGGAATCTTCAACTAAAAGACTACAGTTATGGACCTCTATTGCCTGTCATTATTGACTGATTACATTCATCCATGTCCCTGATATGGCTTTTAAAAGAGGTAAAATCACTGACATTCTTTATACTCAGGTGTAGCGGAAAGGTATGGAGATGTGTGCATGTGTGAGCATGTGTGTGTGCGTGTGGTTTGAGAGTTAATGGGGCGATTGCCTGTGCCAACGTAATGCATGGGCTGCCAGTGTGATTGCCAGATGTGCATGTTAGCTGACAATGAGGTCTTTTCGCATTGCTAGCTAATGTGTTTCTGAATCGCTGGATTTCACAATTGTATTACAGGGCCCTTTTTTGCCACAGCTGTACTGCTTGTGTCTGGTCTGTTTATGAATCCAGTCTAGTATTATTTTCTAGAAGCATATTCTTTCTGCACTCAGTTCTGTCAGACAAAACAACACTCTTTATCAAGAACTTGTTGCTACTTTTTGCAGTTAAGGAATACTGCCATTTTTGAGTAATGCAAAACAAAAACACTAATATTATTTTAGGATTATATTTCTTATTTTTTCATGTGTTTATCACATGGTTTCCTACTGCTTAATGTTTGGTATATTTGCATTTTATATTTTTGAAAAACAAGTCCTTTCATAGAAGTAAAGCAGATGCTATATATTTATGCTCTCAATAGTGAATCAAAGCATTTTTTTTTTTCATAATGGTATCCCTTTCCCAAGCAATACTTAAATCAGTGATTGTTACCCAGTCTCCTTTTTGGTGGGTCTTTGTTAGTGAATAAGTAACCTGTAAATGATAAATGTTAAGGAAATAATTATGCCACCCTACAGAGATGTTCCACAAACCAAAACAATGTTATCAACAAAATGCTTTAATTACCAAAAGTCAGAAATAAGAAAAGCCAATGTAATAAATGTTTAAGTCACTATGATGAATTAATATGTGGTGCAATTTTTTTGTAATAACTTTTAACATTCTGAGTTAATGTTATATTGCATTGTGATGTTTGTCTCAACTTAATTTCATCTTTTATTTGTTTTGGAGGGTCTTCTAGAAAATTCCGTTTGAAGGCTATTCAGACCAGCAAGTCTTGCAATATTGTGTCTGTGTTCACCTCCATTGGACCAGTAGATTCAGTAACACTGGAACCCATCCCATCTTCACTTGAGGTGCAAAATACGGGTAAAGAAGCACATCAGAGCACAAAAATGGCTAAATGTTGGTGTTTTATTGTTCTCTAATATCATCTAGGATGCTCTCATTGAACACTTTCAGAATTGGAATACTGAATGCTTATTACTGTATGACAGTTTTTCTCTTCCTCTCTCAATCACACACAAACACACACACACACACACACATATATATATATATATATATATATATATATATATATATATATATATATATATTTTTTTTTTTACACTTCTGTTGTTTTACATTATATCCATGGTGCCTATTGGTGGCACAGTGGACCAATATCATCTATGGAAGGTAGGAGGGTATAGGGTTAAAATCCTTTTTAGTACCTTTATTCCCCACTCCACTTTTCTTTTTAAATGAAGTGCATGCAAGGCATGAGGTATACAATATGACTCCCTGCTGAAATGTTAGTACTCATATCGCCAAGTGCCGACCAAAAAAAATAAAGATCGAAAATTCAGAAGAAGAGCAATTCTCAAATACTGCTGTTCTCCTTTAAACATCAGCTTTAAACTTCCTTTTCTGCAGGGGGCTTTGCCTGATATATATATACCAACACCAAGCTTGCCCTACATTGGAGAAAAGATGTATTGTATCTAGTGATTTAGCCCAAGCTATGTTATGCTATGTGAAAGTGCCATTAAGGCACAATGATAAAGGATGACCCCAGTGCCTAGTGTTACTCCAAACCGCATCTTTATCCCTGGATGGTAGTGGTCCCCCAACCCAATGTTGCAGCCATTGCTTGTACATATAGGAGTATGAAAGTCTGACTGCAACCCCGCACACACATACACACATGTAACCTGTGGTTTGCCATCAAAATTTTGAAGGTAAAATAATTTGTAAGAACAAAATAAAATTCTGAAAACAAAAACATTTAGCCTAAATGTTGAACGTTGATAACACGATGAATGACATTCAGCATTCGACATATCATATTTCCTGCACATCCCACACCCTCTGCAAATTATATATACCAGCTCCAAGATCACACTACTGTGAGGAAAAGGGTAAATTCCCCAATCCTCACTGTACCGCAATCTCCCTTCACAACGCCAAACTCATAATAATGAATCAAACTTTACTTTTGTTATTATGATTTCATATTACTCAAGTTTGGCATTATGAAACTTTGAAAACTAACTTTCAGCCACAAGATTTTCTAAAATGAGCCTTCGAAATTTTGATAGGAAACTGTAACTTAGCCACTCACTAACCACCCTATTGTGGCCTTCCATGCACACATGCATACACACACACACACACACACACACACACACACACACACACACACACACACACACACACACACACTCATACACTCACACATGCAGCCCCTCACATGCTCACTGCCACACACACCGTAGGACTATTTAACCTACCAGCTAGGAAAATATATTAATTTTGATGTAAGAATTTATCAGTGAGTGCAGAGGTGCAAGCTGGACTTTAGATACACTGGTAGCCAATGTGCTTTGTCTCAGGAATGAATAGCTGTGCTCCCATTTTGAGGCAAGGGTGAGAAATCTACAAAATTTTGGTTGTCAGCATTTGGTGGGATGAAAGGTTTTGTTTTGGTGCAGCAGAAATTACAGTGAGGTCGTACTCAAATTGGGCAAGTGGCATTCCTTTTCATATTACCATTCTTCCTTTAGACACGAAGTGAGAAATATTGTTTGTGCAGAATAGCACAGTGTTTACCTCTGATTTGGTTAAGGTGATGTGATAGTTAAAATTTAGGTGCTCATCCACTTAGGCATCATAATATAACTTCTTAAAATAAAGTTTTTAGGATTTCTTATTGCCACATTGTGTCAGGTCTACATCACTTGATTGAAAGCTCACTAGACTGTAACTCATTTTGTTGAAAGGTATATGCCCTTTCCCCATTGTAGTGCGATCCTAGAGTTAGTATATATATAGTAAGGGGGGCACAGCCCCCCACATTAAAATAATCAAAAGTGATGCATCCCATCTGTGTAACAACACATCCTGCTGCTTTTATTGTTGTATAGCTAGAATATTCTCTGGGAATAGTTTCACAGTGAGACTGTCTGACATGCTTGTGATAATACAACTAAGTTGTTATACTGAACTCACTGCAATTATTCACTGCAGGTCTGAAATTCACACAGCAACGCCTGTCACGCTCTACAAGCAGACGTCCAAGGAGTTATTCAGTAGGACTTGGTCGAAGACGAGACTCTGATGATGTTGATGATATTTTTATGTCAACAGGTATATAAAAATATTTATTAAATGGTAAACCATTATAATGAGATGTGATATGATTGAACTTCTGGTGATATGTAATTTTTCTTTATAAAATGTTACACTTTTTATCTATAAAAATACACATTGTAGTAGCAGAGTCTACAATAATTAAAAAAAAACAATGGGTTTGATTTCCCATTAAGTTACATTGTTAATCTTTTCAAAATTGATATTCAAGATGGGTTTAAAAAATACAGGGTGAGTGTCAGAATTCAGAGACAAGAATACAACTTTGATAGCTACCAATCATCGGTTTCTTTCTTAAGATGTATAATTAAATAGGCTATAAATATAAACTAGAAGTTTTATATCCTTAGACAATAGAAGACATAAAACCATTCGCTTTCTGACACTTATTTCATCCTGATCAGGGTCACAAGGCAACAGAAGGCTATCCCAGTAGTAGAACAATTCTTCTTATCCACTATTCCATGTAATAATGAAAAAAGTATAGAAGTTAAGCTCTGAAAATGGTATTATAAAACCTTCTTGTTGGGCAAATTGGAAATGTTCATAGTTAAGATAATGAAAACCAATTTTGAAGTTCATTTTTCTGATGATTTGAAAATGCCTATTGTTATGTAAAAATGTTTTGAATCATTCTTCCTCCTTTATATGTATATATTATAAATATGTAAAAAGGAATAAAATTATTTGAAAAAAAAGAATGAAAGTGAGGCTATAGTTCATCCATATGATAAAACGTTAGGCATTTGCTCTTTTCATAAAGGATAGACAGTCTCTAAGAGATAAAAAAATGAAGCATTTCCACAAATCTTTTGAGAGAATGGTTGTGAGAATCTGGAACAAAGTATTGCTCATAATAACTCACATATCTAGAGTATATAACATGTTCTCACAGATGTAAACATCAACTACACATAGAATCCAAAGTAAATGTAAGGAAACTAAACACATTTTAAAACAGAAAATACAAAGCTCCTCCTTTGTGATTAACAAAGCAAAAGCAATAAAGCATGTAAACTATATGTTTTCCATGAAGGGTTCAAAACTCAACAAGGAGAATCTGCCCCAACACCTTACATATACCAACGTCATGGCCGCATAATTGGAAAGACAAGGAAAACACCCATAAAGAAAGACAGAATTGTTATTTTTTGATTCAGTACATCCTGTAGTTACCTGCATATGCATTCAACAGCTTTTAACATGCGAAATAGCTGTTAACAAGCTGTGCATTCGACAGTGTATCAAGAAACCATGCTTTCTCAAAATCGAATATTATCAAACACCCAGAACATCACAATTTCAATTTAGGAAACTAACCACTGGGCCACCATGGTAAACCTTACCCTTTTCTCCTCTATAGTGTGATCTTGGAGTTGGTATATTTAGTTGGGGAATGTGAGGTGTGCAGCCCCTCACATGGGGGTGTACGGGCAAAGCCCCCCACATGGATGGGCTTGATTTGATTCAGTTTGCTTTTCATGTGTTGGTGGACAAGTGGTTCATTTCCTGGAGTAAAACTGTAATATTCCAGGTATTCGATAATATTTCATTTTGAGAAAGTGTTTGACATTCTGAATTTTTCAGTGTATATATATATATATATATATATATATATATATATATATATATATATATATATATATAGGTTTACTACTATAATTTCGAACATGTTTGTTGTGAATACTTACGTACTCGAAAAACATTGTCAAAACTTATGATAGCGACCGAGAAAAAGAACGAATGAAAAAAAATGTCGACATTTTTCAAACATAACACCACATCTGGTGCCGTACAACACGCATTTTGCAGGGGGGGCCAAGCCTCCTGCACCCTTCACACTCCCTGCTACTTATATATACAAACTCTGAGATTGCACTACAGTGAGGGAAAGGGAACATTTCCCAGTCCTCACTATAGTGCGATCTCCACTCAATATGCGGAATTCACAACAGCGAATGCACAATACTATTCACTGTTGTGTATGCGGCATGTTTTTTTTCACACATACAAACTGCGCAAACTTACTTTCTGATATCCATTGTTGCACACTTCAGCAGCGACATTTTGATGGTACACCTTCTATATATATATATATATATATATATATATATATATATATATATATATATATATATATATATAGGGGTCTACGTCACTTGATTGAAAGCTCACTAGACTGAAACTCATTTCGTTGAAAGGTATATGCCCTTTCCCCATTGTAGTGCGATCCTAGAGTTAGTATATATAGTAAGGGGGCACAGCCCCCCACATTAAAATAATCAAAAACAGTACCTTCCAAGGTACTCACACATTCAGTGGTGTAAGGAGTTCGATACTCAGTAAAAATTAGCCTTATTTGTACATGATATTATGTTCTTTTTGATAAATCTAGAAAAGGATATTTCAGTGTGGTGGAGCATTTTGAGATAGTTTCAAGTTTGTTTTTTTCGGGATACAAAATAATTGAAGATAAAACAACGGCTAGTTATTAAACAGTATACCCACATATGAACTGGTTCATCAGTACCCATATTTATGGAGATACCATAGGATGAAATATCTTGTATTAAAAGGATTCTATTATATTACTAGAGGAGCTCCGATAGTGAAAGAAGAGGGTAAAAAGATTATAATGGTAGCTTTGTACTAGTAAGGGGCCACCTGCAAGGAAGGAGGATCACAATGGCATGTAGTTATATTCCACCTTAAACTGCTACAGTGGAGCTTAAGAAATTCTGTAAAAAATAATCAGCTTTCAGCAGGGAATATTACTTTTAGGGAAGGACTGGAATTTGGTTTGCAACAGTGAGGATGTATCGGGGGCCTGGAAGGGAAAAATATAACAAAAGAAGGTAGATTTTTGAAGAAATTTAAGAACATATTTCGTATGTAAGATGTGAATTCATTGGAAGTAAGAGCTTGGAGAGAATTTACATATTATTCCCTAAAGTATAAAAACTGGGCAAGGCTAGACAGAAATTATATTTCACAGGAACATAGAGATTTAAATGAAAGTTTTGATATGCCTCCAATAACTATTTAAAATCATGCACCAATAATAACTAAAATAAAAATGTAGTATTATGAAATAAAAACAAGACACTGGTGCTTTCCCACCTATCTGATAAAAGAGAGGAATTTAAGGAATGGATAGTGGAAATTATTCAGGAGTTGTTAGAGAAGACAGAAATTTCTGCAGAAAATATAGACAGGGAGTGGGAAAAATGAAAGTAGAGTTTAAAAATAGGGTAGAAATAAAAGGAAAATATATAGCTAAGAAGTAACAAGAATTCAGTAGAACTAACAAAGGTTAAAATATTGCAGAGTAAGGGGAATCTCACTAAACAAGAAGAGGTGCAACTGCAGAGTAAGTACTAAAGAGAAAATAACAGACTACCTTGATATATGTATGAGTTTAGAAAGATTGCTGTTTTCAACTGCTTTTTAGTAATAATTCCAGAGTACAAAATCTTTTAACACAATTGCTCAGGAAAAGAAATTAAAAAGAGTTGTTGCCAAGCTTAGGGAGCCTATAACAAGGAAAACAGAGATCCTGCAAAGGTATTAGAAATATTTTAGAAATTGTATGAAAATCTGTTATAAAGCAGAGAAAAGCAGAAATCAAGAAAAAGCACAGATGGAAATGCTTATGGAAGAATTAAATATTTAAAATAACTCGTAGATGAGGCTCAATTACTAGCTGGATAGGAGGAGATGAGATAAAAATGGTGATGTATACCAATCTATAGTACAGTCTCCAAGAGTAGATGGCATTCCTGTGGAAGTTTGGAAGCTAGGAGGGAAGAAAGTGGTAGAGATCTGGAAGGTTTTGTTTAACAGTATTTAAAAAAAACAAGAAGTACCAACATCCTGGAAGAAAGCTATGGTGGCTGTTATACCTTAAGATGGTAAAGACCCAACAGATCCAGTTTCATATAGGCACATTTTGATTCTAAACCATGATTGTAGAAATATTGCTACCACAGCCTGCTGCAACAACAAAAGCATTTAGCAGTGTATTGGTCATGATGTCCAGTGCCTAGCATGAAATGGAGCTCTGCATGTTTCCTAATCTGGACAAACTGATTCTGGTAACCCAGTGAGGGTACTACTTAGTAGCATATTCTGCAGTGTGAGCTCCATAACTGCAATCTCTGGGGTAATTATAAACTTGAACAAGTCCTCTCTAACTCTTCCTAAGAGAGAAGCTTTCACACACTTATATTTGCACACAGTCCTATGCTGGTAATTCCTATCATGGAAGAGGGGCCAGGGTGTCATGGATTTTGCATTTTGGATAAGGATGCATCTTGGGCTCCAGGCTTAAACTCTGCTATGTCTTCAGGACCTGATAGTACCAACAGTCATCAGGGTCCAATTTCCACACATAAAGATTCTGATACTATGATGAAATGTAAGCTGTCAGTGCTTACAGACCCTCTGTGTAATCACAGACCTTCTGACATCAGGCTCCTGTCTCCTAGCTCTGGAGTAATGGACTATTCCTACCAAACTTTGGGTAGGTCTACTCACAACTAAATTCATCCCAGAAGATTCCGTAGATAGATACTTCAGTTTTTTTATGTTTGCCCACATCGGCACACACATAGTGCAATAAGCAGGGTCCTCCTAGAGACATCAACCATCCAGAATGTTAGACAGTCATGGCATTAAAGGTTTTCTTTTGGGGTTCCCCCACACACAGTTAAGTCAGAGAACCAGTACATTATGTGGTATACAACCACAAAAGGTGGGTACATGCTTGTACCTTCTAAGGAGAATGCTTGCCTAGCAGTGGGATATATACAGAAGCATCACATTTTCAGCAGTTCACAACCCTAAGAAAGTAGACAAGCTGCTAGGTGTTCTAAACACTCCACAAGCCTTCTCCTGCATCTGCAGATTCTGTGTTTTTGCCTGGACTGTCATATGAAAGCAGGGCATTTCAGAGGCTGACCTATTCCCCACAAAAGATAATACAGCCCTCCTCCAGTTCTGCATAGTAGAGCAGTGCAAGGGGATGGTACTGTTGGATAAGTTCTCCTTCCTCTGGAATGGATGTTAATCAGTACTGGAACCTTGTGCCATTCCAGTTGGCCAGCTTGTAGGTGACCCTGACCTACGACCTGTAAAATGTGTGCCTTAGTTATTCATTGGTCAGGCTGTATGTGCATTATTAGTAAAAAAATACGAGCACTCATAAAATCAACTAAGGCCAATTTTGAGAGAAAAATTGCCATGGATTCAAAGGACAATCA
The DNA here is from genome assembly GCF_019279795.1 of Protopterus annectens. Lineage (NCBI taxonomy): Eukaryota > Metazoa > Chordata > Ceratodontiformes > Protopteridae > Protopterus > Protopterus annectens. Next base: position 891,713,351 of record NC_056734.1, read on the forward strand.
TAAGGCCTTTTTTCAGCTATGTTAGGAACCTGGGTGGAAACTCCCAGATATGCTCAGAATTAGTCCAAAATGATACAAAAATCACTGAACCCACAGACATTGCCAACATACTGGCAGACAGGTTCAGTGCAAACTTCACCCCCCTCTCCCCCCCTAAAGGAGAGATAACAATCCCAGCGGAGTGTAGCCTCCCAGACATCTCAAATGCGCAGGTGAAAGCTGCTCTCTCTAAAGTTAAAACACAGCATCAATGGGACCGGATGGTGTCCCCGGCTGTGTGCTACACCAGCTAAATGAGGAATTAAACCTGCACATATGCAGCTGTTTAATCTCAGCCTTACCACAGGATACGTGCCCAAGGAGTGGCATACGGCAACTGTGGTCCCACTCCACAAAGGCGGTGCCTCTACGGACCCTGGTAATTACCGCCCCATAAGCTTAACAAGTCTAGTCTGCAAAGCTATGGAGAGGATCATAATGGAGCTCATAAACAAAGATATAGGGGGCTTGCAGACATTGGACCCGACCCAGTTTGGCTTCGTCAAGGGCAGATCATGCCTTTTGAACTTGGTCGACTTCTTTGAAACAGTCACCAAGGCCATTGATGATGGAAAGGCAGTCCATACAGCCTACCTTGACCTTGCAAAGGCTTTCGACACAATACCCCACTCGGGTATTGTAGAAAAACTTACCAGCTTAAATGTAAACCCATATGTCACAAGATGGGTTGCAAACTGGCTTAAGGACAGAACCCACAGGGTTAGAGTTGCTGGCGCTATGTCAGACTCCAAGCCGGTCACAAGTGGTGTCCCACAGGGCTCGGTCCTTGGCCCCCTATTGTTCAGCATCTACTTCTCAGAAGTACAGGCCAACATGGGAGGACTTTGGCTGACAAAGTTTGCAGACGACTGCAAACTGGGTGCCATAGTGGAAAGTGCATCGGACACGGATATCTTTCAGAAGGGACTCACGGAAACAGATAGCTGGTGCCAGAGCCATGGCCTGAAGTTAAACACCAAAAAATGTATAGTCATACCCTTCGGGAAAAACAAGGTAACCCAAAGCTACCATATAGGTGGCAATCCACTAAGCACAGAAGAGGTTATCAGGGACCTGGGGATCCAGGTTGACAGTGGCCATTCTTTTGACACTCACATTGCTAAAGTGGTTAGAAAGACCTTCTACATTGCCCACCTGATCATGAAGGGATTCACATCCAGATCTAGTGAGGTCATTGTTCCCCTGTACTTTTCACTTATCAGACCAATGATCGAGTACAATGCCCCATTCGGGATGTATCTCACCCGACATCTGCAGCAATTGGAGAGACCCCAAAAGTTCCTCACCAAATGGATAAAGGGACTCCAAAATCTGTCATATGCTGCCAGATTGAAGAAACTCCAGCTCTATTCAGTCGCATACCGTCTGCTCAGAGGTGACATGTGCCTTACATACAAGGCCATGTCCAACCCGGAATTAATGGACATGCTCCACCTCAAAAAATCCAAATCCACCAAAACCAATAGAGCAAGCGACTTAAACTTTAGCACGGATATAAATAGGACATGCTGGAGGGATAGATTTATCACTCAGAGACTCCCTATGCTGTGGAATAAAATCCCGGTCCATGTGAGGCAGAGCACCTCGCTGGCTCTGTTCAAGAGAAATCTTGACCTGTGGATGGGAGATCACAGGTTTATCCCAGGAATCATCTCTGTGTCACTGCTGGACAGAGGCACAACAAACTAATGGGCACAGTATTTTTTCATATAAGGGGTGGTGTAAGCCACAAAACTTTGGGCTAGGCTTATAAATGCCTTAGGGCAGATAGCCTAGTATAAACCTATGAACCTCTGCTTAGTGAAACTGTCTTAGAAGATACAAAGATTGCTAGGAAGCCCTCCACTCAGGAAGACTATGCATGCAAGGGAAAACATTTTCCTGTTTAGCAGGACTGGAACCTTGTGCCATTCCAGTTGGCCAGCTTGTAGGTGACCCTGACCTACGACCTGTAAAATGTGTGCCTTAGTTATTCATTGGTCAGGCTGTATGTGCCAGATATTTCTAGTCATTATGGCTTTGTGAACGATAGGGTTTGGGGTTAGCATCAGCCAGTTGAGCAGTTTTGCATCCCCATGTAGCTTTGAACAGTGGTCTCAAACTCAAATGACCCGATGATGGTTGCAGAAGATTAGAAAGATAGGTGAGCTTATTGTCTTATCCACTGTGGTGAATGATGAGCTCACAGCTGTGAAACAGATACTTTCCAAGTAGATTGCCAGTGCATTGTATTTTTCTAGCAGATGGCTAACTAGTTGCTGATGAATGTTGCTGATAGAGCCTCCTCCACTAGAGAAGTAACTAACTCCATTGCAGACATCTGTCCCACAGCCAGTTGATCTTTGGTGCATACCTTTACCAAAATATTTGATGCATACCTTTACCAAGACTTTCTCCGAGATCTTTGGTGTATACCTTAACCAAGACCTTCGCCAAACATTATAGCTTGAACTACTACTCAAGGAGAGAGCCCTCCATTACTACTATAGTGTCTTACATCTCTGCCTTCTGAACTTCAAATACAGTCATCAGTGTCGCATGGTACACATTAACTCTTGCTCTATCAGCTGATCTATAACAAGACACTCTTTGATGAGACAGAAGTTTTCTTGTGTCATCTGGGTGGTCCTTAAATACAGCCTAGCTGGTGTAGATTTGTGTGAGTCAGGCTACTTGCAAGTCACTAGGGATGAACTTGTGGACTCAGCGTTATGCTTATTACTAGGGATGACCTTGTGGACTCAGCATTATGCTTATTACTAGGGATGACCTTGTGGTCTCAGCGTTATGCTTATTACTAGGGATGACCTTGTGGACTCAGCGTTATGCTTATTTATATCATGGTGAAAGTCAGCACTAGATATTCTCAACATGGTATGCACGATCAAAAAATCCCAACTTCTTACTAGGGAAAGAGAGGAATTCAGCACAGGACCCACCAAGGAAGGCCTTCTCATTCATCTAGTACTGTAAAAATATATCTTTTATCTCCCTTCACAACTACCTCAGTTGAAGTATATGCTCATCAGTTTTTCTGTGAAGGTTTTTCAGGGATCTACATCTCTCTCTCGTTCATTAAGCAGTTTTCTATTTCAGGCTTTCAAATTCAAATTTATTTAGGTGCTTGAGTCCCAAGCAAAATTACAATGTAAGGACAATAAAAAGACAAACTTTACAAAATATATAGCAGAGGAGGTAGATTTAACTCCCTACCTCCACCCCCCCCCCAGTTGACTCTCTTTTCTCTTGTTGTCATTTTATCTTAACTTGCCATTATCACCAGCCTTATTACAATAATACAAGGAGTCCATATTTTCCTAATTATTTTCCCAGCCCCCTTACTATACAAGGTGTCCATGTTTTCCTAATCATTTTGACAGCCCCATTACTATACAAGAAGTCCATGTTTTCCTAATTGCTTTGCCAGACCCATTACTATACAAGGAGTCCATGTTTTACTAATTAGTTTTCCAGCCCCATTACAATAAAACGAGTCCATATTTTACTAATTATTTTGCCAGCCCTATTACAATACAAGGAGTCCATATTTTTTCTAATTATTTTGCCAGCTCCATTACAATAAAACAAGTCCATATTTTACTAATTATTTTGCCAGCCCCATTACAATGCAAGGAGTCCATATTTTTCTAATTATTTTGCATGCCCCATTACAATACAAGGAGTCCATATTTTCCTAATTATTTTGCCTATTTTTAAGTGTGAAATTCTCTAAGAAAAATTCCTCTTTTCACGGACAGCTCAGGAACACTGCCTGAGCAAGTGACTTGTTCAGAGTCATTCAGTAGGTAAATGAAAACTAAGGGACTCAAACTCAGGACTACAGGATGATGATGTTAACAGTCCATAGTCTTGATCCTTTGCACCAAGCTATCAGTCTGTATTGTAATTCCAGTCATCATAATCCCCTGTAACTAACAATACCCAGTGCCTTCAGCCTTTCTTTATATTCCACCATCCCTATATCCATTTATCATCTTTTGTTTGTACACTGTCAGTCAGGCTAATGTTATTTTCAGGGATAGACCTGCAGAAGAGTGCGTCATATGCCAGCTGTATGGTTAGCAGTACATTGTGCAATTATACAATGGTACCTGCCTCTTATGAGTTTTACCTTCACCTCACAAAATGGCATCCTGCTGTCCTGCACTTACTGATACTGCCTTATGTCACTGAGTTTAACAGCAAAGAGAACTTTGTTTTCTTCCTTAGCCTTCTCTGTGTCAACATGCCTGCCCTGTACTTTATTCCTGGATTGCTCATCTCCCCAACCCCATGCCTGTGCATAACTCTGTACTTTTTTTCATTCGATTCTAGCCACTTTTCACTCTACCTGCTTTGTTAGTATTTCAAAGTTTATTGAAGGCATATCCATATTCTTTAACACACCAATGATATCTTGAATAGACAGACCACTGCAGTTTTTTATTCATCTGGTTATAATAGCAATAAAACAGCCCAGTACTAATCCCTGCTATGCATGGATGTATAGGCAGTATCAGAGAATCATGAATCACTCTGCACAAGAAGGGTTATTTGCACTTCTCTAAGATAATGCTGTTCATCGATATGCGCAGAAATGAAACAACTGCTCAGCTGGTTGCTCCACCATCTGCACTGGTACATGGAAGATCAAACACAGGGGCACCCATACACACACACACACACACACACACACACACACACACACACACACACACACACACACACACACACAGACAGCTGTAAGGCATACACCTTCATCCCCTCTCATCCACACATTTTCAACTACTTAACTGGATCAGCGATCTGGGTAAGGTGAAGCCACACCTTTGCACCTTGCACAGTTTCTTCCCTGCTAACATAGGTGCAGGTGGCTGAACTGCTACATGCACTTACACATTTTTTGTACTGTTGTGCATTTATGTTAAGTACTGCATGCATACTTATGAGAATCCAGACCAAAACCTCTGGTAGCTAAAGCAGGTGAACTCAGTGCTCAAGCAAAACAAAATTACAAAAAACAAAATACTGCCCAGGGACCACACTGATGTATGTTATAAAATGTTTAACAATACAATAATGCACACATTTCCTTTCACAGCAGTTAACTAAGATGCGAAAAGGATTCATTAAAGTAGGTTTTGCCTATAGACTACCACAGTTGCACATGGCATCAAAACCTTTTACTGGACGGTAGCACAGAATCTGTGCTAGTGAGCTTTTAGGGTACTATAAATCAGCACAGCCATATAGAGCACACAAAACCACCTGCATGACTTTGCTTACACTTAAACTCCTACAAATCTAAGCCCTTGTTACTAGCTTAATTTCTTTGTTCATAGGTTTATAGGTTCATAGGTAGGTACTAGGATATTGGCCCTAGGGCCCATGCAAGCCTAGCCAAAAAATGTACCCTGGCTTTCGCCACCCAAGAAAATTATTTTCCTGTGCCCCTGTCGAGCAGAGCCACAGAAGTGATCCCCGGGGTGAATTTCCCATTTCCCATCCAATCATCAATATTTTTCTTGAAGAGTGCTAATGAGGAGCTCTGTTTGACATAGATAGGTAGTCTGTTCCAGAGTATGGGAAGTCTCTGGGACAGGAATCTATCCCTCCAGCATGTTCTGTTTATTGTGGTGACAAGGTTTAGGTCCCTAGAGCATGTAGCTTGGAGGGATTGGGATTTCTTTAAGTGGAGCATGTCCAACAGCTCTGGGTTTGACATAGCTTTGTATGTTAGGCAGAGATCGCCCCTGAGTAGGCAATATGCGATGGAAGTTTTTTGAGACGGTCTGCATAGGGCATCTGTTTGAGGCCAGTAATCCTATTTGTGAGGTACTTCTGTGGTCTTTCCAGTTGTTGTAGATGTCTTGTGAGGTACATACCAAAAGGGGTGTTGTACTCTATAAAGGGTTTAATGAGTGATGAGTAGAGGGGAACAATGACCTCTTTTTTTCTGGATGAGAATCCTTTTGTGATGAGATGAGCCACGTAGAAGGATTTCCTGACCACTGTGGCAATGTGATTATCAAAGGAGAGACTACTGTCCACCTGTGTCCCAAGGTCTCTTATCACATTTTCGGCATTAAGTAGACTACCAGCTATGTGGTAGTTCATGGGTACAGAGTTTTTACCAAAGGGGATGACAATACACTTTTTGGCATTGAGCTTCAGGCCATGGCTTTGACACCAGGTATCTGTCTCAGTGAGGCCCTATTGTAGGTTGTCCACATCGTTAGGAGTTTCGATTATGGCTTCTAGTTTGCAGTCATCTGCAAACTTTGTTAGCCAAAGACCTTCTGTGCTGGCCTGCACTTCAGAGAAGTAGATACCAAACAGGAGAGGACCCAGGACTGAACCCTGTGGTACTCCACTTGTCATTGGACTGATGCCGGATTTGGAATCCGCTACTTTCACAGTGTGGGTTCTGTCCGTGAGCCAGTTGGCAACCCATCTTGTGACATAGGGATTTATACCTAGTTTAGTGAGCTTATCTATAATTCCAGAGTGGGGGATGGTATACCTTTATTATCATCATAAGAGCTTGTTTCAAGTATATATTGATGTTTATTTCATTTAGTACAGTATATACTTAACCTGTTTTTATTATTGTTTGTTTAACATTTGTTTGTTTGATTTTTATTTAATTTGTAAAGTGATTTGTTCATAGATTAGTACTAGGCTAACTGCCCTTGTGGGCCATTTTAAGCCTAGCCAGTTACCTCATGTGAGAATCGAACCCTACCCCTTGTATTTGTAAGGTAAACACTTTAACAATCATAGCAACCTCCTAAAGCACTGTGGTGAAATCTGAAATGATGTGAGCTGACGAATACATATCCTTCTCCTAATCATTAATCTTTCACTTGTTATTCTCACCCAGTTTTATATCCATATAGTAATGCATCCTGCTACAAGATCCTTTAGTTCCTTGCTCTTTGTTCTTGCCATCTTGAGAAAAATTTATTGTCGGATGTACTAAACTCGCTTCTGACTCTGTTCCATTTAATGCAACATGAGTAAATTATGCCATTTTCTTTCATCTTGCTATGCTGATTAATACATAAAGCTAGAGAGATGGTTCTTGGGATCCATGTCAAGAGCATATAATAATTGATTATGATTGGTGAGACCCAATCATAACTATTTGTAGTGCATAGATTTTTATCTACTGGTACTACCAGTTAAAAAAATATCTGATGTACTTACTGGCTTACTGTCACATAGACAGAAAGTACATATACTTGCTGGAAAAATTCAGGGACAATTTTTTTTTCAATAAAAATGTTATTGATTTTGAGTAACAGATACAAATCAGGTAATAGCTGACAACTGGATACATCAGTAATAGTTACAGATAGAAATGCAAAATATCCCCTAAGTATAAAAAAAAGTCTAAGACTAAGAACTAAATACAATATCTATAAGAGTGCTACCAGACAACATATGAAAGAAGAGAATGAGAAAAACAACAAAGCGGAGCATTACTTCTTCAGCACATTAATGAAAAGGAAGTTACTAGACTAACTGAATTTATGGAAAGCCTAACTAGCAAAGAAAAAATGCTTTCCAAAACCTACAAACTGGTAAACCTCAATATATATAAATCCATTTATCTACACTCTAAATACTGGGATCAATATGTAACTACATTCACAGAAGAGCAGAAACTCAAAGCAAGCTATCTCCTTTTAAAAAAACTCATCTACACGCAATTAATTATCAATAATAACACCTACTATACACTTTCTGTTCTTAATAAATTTGATCCCAAAATCTTTCCATCGTGTTCATGTTGTTCGTTTCCCCATGCTGACCTTATACATAAATAATCCTCTAATTTAAATTACTTACTGACTGATGTCTGCAAACTTCCATGATGTATGAGGTAAGATATACAGGGTCAGTTTAGAGTGAAGGAAAGTCCCTTCCATGAGACTGATCATAACAGTGCTGAGGGGGTGTAACAATTGTAACATACTCTTGAAAGCACTGTTACTGTTGGACCTCACACTACAGAAGCACTTTAGTGGTTTGTTTTTGTCCTATTTTGGAGTAAAATCATGGTGCTCCATATTCTTTATACTGTATTGTGCTGTAAATTGATTTTTTTCCTTTAAACTTTTAGATTGGGTTATGTATTATGTCTCATAATTCTGTCAGAAGTACAACTAATATAACTAGGTTTGTATAAATACTTTCTCTGTGTAACAGTAAGTACCACAAAAGCTAACACTTAAGTTGTTAGTACAAAAATGATTTATGTGTTCATAAGTGACTAAAGGTAATCTTACTGCAAGGCTAGCTTTTCCAAGCCTTTACCTCTGTTCTTTCTTGCTGTAGGGATTGAGTTGGGAGTGCTCACATCTGGACTGTGAAGCATGATTTTTTTTCTGCATGACTCCACTTGTAGTGTCAGCCATAAATATGCAGGTTTACTGATGTCCCATAAGGCATGTTGGCTTCCTGTGCTTTGTACCCATAATCCCTCTCCTTTATTTTCTAACAGGGGACTTGGCGATAAGGATATAGGTGTGGAAGGAATTAGTACGCTCTTCTACTCTCCCACTAGTCTGGCAATAACAATATAGCTGTAGGGTAACTATGCAGCACAGAGATGCATGCAGGCAGTGAAAGAAAACAGTATAATACTTTGAGAAGTGATGTGAACATAGCAATGATGGCATTAATAATTTGTGATAGGGGACAGTGCACTTGTGGGAGAAGTATGCCTATCAAACTTTCTCTGGTTTTATGCTTCTTTAAACACTTTTTATTGTTACAGAGAGGGAAGAGAGTCCAGCATCACCAGTGAGCATGACTTCTTCTTCAGGGTGGGAAAGACAAAGCATCCCAGATGGTAAGTCTGAACCATGCAGTGAAGATGGAAACAGATATGTTTACATGATTACACACTTACACCCTGAGATGAGTATGTATATCATGAATTAGAATAATGAGTTTAGTTCTGTTATGGACTGAGAGTCACTCACAGTCATGATGTAACCAAAAGAGGGTCAGTGTAGTAATGTATAATATAGGAATAAACCATGCCTCCTTCTTACTTTATGCTGAGTTTGCATCAATATAGATAAATATACAGTATATCCTATATTAGGTACCTTTTAGCTGGTGAGATTCTTTTCACAAAAGAAATTGCATTGAACTGCTTTTCTGTATACAAAAAGAACCGTATATATTCAGTTGGCATTTGCAGTAGAAAATATTTAGTTTTATTAGTCTTTGTGGAATCTCCATTTTTTTGAATACTCCAAGTTGGAAATGTTATTTATTGTTGATAACTACTTAAACTTGTGCTCAGAATTTGAAAATGGCTACAGTCATAGGAAATACTTATATTGCATTACATTTGTGGAGCAATAGAAGGTAACGAAGCTTGTCTTGCTTGCATTTTAAATGCATTTAACAAGCTTTCTTCCCACCATCCCTGTTATCTCCTGACTCTTTCTCTTCATGTTTCCTGACATCTTGAAAACCTTTGACCATTTCTCATGTCCTTGATATGATCTCTGCACCTGTACAATGTCTCCTCTGTCTTTTATGGTCCCCAATGTGAACAGATTCATCACTTCAAGACTCTGGTCATACAGATTTCCCTCCATCTAATGCAGCTTTCTGGTGTGTGTATGCGTGTGCTTGTGTGTGTGTGTGTGTGTGTGTGTGTGTGTGTGTGTGTGTGTGTGTGTGTGTGTGTGTGTGTGTGTGAGTGTGCGTGTGTTTACTTGTGTGCACCTGTGTGTGTGTGTGTTTGTGTGTGCGCGCGCGTGTGTGTGTGTGTGTGTGTGTGTGTGTGTGTGTGTGTGTGTGTGTGTTTTACATTTTATTTTGTTAATTCCAGCTTGATAACCTGCTAAATGGACTGGTTGACAGATCGTTTTCAGCCACAAAATGGGGACCTCTGGACTATTTCCTGCAGTCAGATTTCCCTTTCCTTGTATGGCCTGCAGAAATGTATTAAATGCACACAGTACTGAAAGTCCAGCCTAAACAGGATCTGGTTCACTGTCAATTTTCTGATCATTTGGTCAGTCTTTCCAAAATCTTTTTTGAACACTTTTCTCCCATTCTTCACAGCTGATCATTTCTTTGTGTCATCAGCAAAGAGGATGATCCTGTTTTCTGCCTGATGCAAACACAGAGAGAAGCACCAGACTCAGAACTGACGCATGCAATACTTTACAACTGATTTTCTTTATTTTGGACATTGTCCGTCTCACCAGAAACATCACTGATAATCTTCAACCATTCAGCAGTCCAAGGTCTCAGTTTTGGTCATACACCAACCTACACAGTTTTCCTTTCAACTACCTGTGTAAATGTGAGCCAAATTCCTTGCTGAAGTCACGGTAGACCATACCCACTGACATCCTCACGTCATGCTATCAGGGTCACCTCCAGCCCAATCATACATATGGTTAAAACTGTGTAACATTTTGTTGAATGTACTTCTGGAGATTGTTATCCTTCACAAAAAGAAAAAAAAACTCACCCTCAGGATACTCTCCTTGACTTTCACTGCCTGTAGTTTTTTGATTTTCCAGCTTCTGCATTTGTTATCCAGTCTTCAGTTGCATCTCTGGTTAATCATCTCCTGAACAGCTCCATAAAATGACTTACAGCACACTAGCCAGATTCTTGGTGACTTTGAGAGGTTGAACATCTGATGTGTTTTTTATGTGGTAGCCACCTAAAGGAAATCCAATTTGTTCTCCTCCCTCATCTGTCCTAGTGCCTGTATTTTGCTCTCCTCGTTCCATCTTTGCTTCACATCCACAATAACACCCTCCTGTAGTTTTATTGTGGTGAGACAAAAGCAGTGTTTTCATATAGTATGGGTGCTTTTGTCCATTATTGTGTGGGCTGTCTCTCATCTATGCTCAGCCTGACCAGGACTGTCCTTTTGTTTCTCCTCTCTGTTATGTACCTCACTTTCTCTTCTCTTGTCTTCTGTCAATTCATTTGCAATCCTCTTTTCTTTATTACCTTCTACTAACCTCCTCATTCTGTCCTCCTCCACCTACCCCCACCTCTTTTACACTAAATATTAGACCCACTTTTCTATGTAACCACTATGTCCTTCTCCTCTTTATGCCTTATTACCTCTTCCTCAAATCATTGTCTATAGGCCAGAAACCTCAAATGAAGACCTGTTCAATATTTTTATTACTACTTCAGTTTTATCCCAGTCTCCTACTTCATCTTTGACCCCCTGCCAAAGCTCAGCAAAATCCACTATCCTAACGTCACACACCATCATCTATATCTTTGTATTGGCAGAAGGAGCAGACTGGAAAAAATAAGTAAAAAACTTCTGTTGTCATATTGAGTTAGGAGCTTTCATCTCTACTATCTGGGACTTCATCAGAACTGAGTAATGTAATCACATTTTACAATTATGTAGCTAAAACTCATTCAGAACAACCAATAAGTAAAAAAAACATATACAAATACCAGTTAACCAGCATCACTCTTTAAGAAGAGTCGACATTTAAAACTATGTTAAACGTAATATCTATAATATGCCTTGTGAAATATAAAAATGTAAAAAATTGATGAAATGAATTAAAAATAACAATATTGCTCATCATAATTATCTGTCATTTTATATTATTATTATTATTATTATATTTTTACATTTTGGCTGCCCTTAACTTAATTAAGGTAGCTATTGAAATACCTTTGTTTAATTCAGGTTTTTCACTAGCATCCAGCCCCTGCCCATACCAGCTGGCAGATCCTCCTCATGGCCGAATATCCCAGTCATCTTCCTTTCCCTTTCTAGCCTGTAAATAAGTCTCTCCCAGCATATGCCTAACATGTTTAGTGCCACATAAATTATGTCTTCCTTCTCCTAGCCTGATGTCATCTCTCATCCTGCTCCCCTATTATTTCTGATATGGGCAATACCCTGAATCAATTCACAGACCACCTTCCTTTTTCTTTGCAGTTATGGCACGTAATCTATGTGTTGACCCTTTCTACAGCACCAAGATCACCTTTCAGAATTTGCATGCAACAACTGTACTTCAGAAATGCAATAAACTGTGCGAGTGTGCGTGTGCGCGTGCACGTGTGTGCGCGTGTGCATGTGTGTGCGCGTGTGTGTGTGTGTGTGTGTGTGTGTGTGTGTGTGTGTGTGTGTGACTTTATTTCTTCTTCAGAGTACTGAGTACTGATCCTGCCCCTTCCCTTGTCCCCTTCATGGTGAGACATACCTCTCAACTGTCCAGATTTTAGCCTCAAACATTTTGTCAGTACTTCATAAAAGTTTTTTTTTTCCTGGCAAATCACTGGAATAATCTGAGGAATGAAATTTGTAAATGATGTCATATATTTGAGTTTCAGACTTCATATCCTTTAGAAAATGCATTTTAATACATACATTGTTATTCTAGAAACTTTCTAAGTTTATAACAGCAATATTTAAAATCTGTTCTTACTTTTGGGCCCATTATATCAGTCTTTGCCCAAATTTCTTGGGATAAGAGGTTGATATGTATGTGGTGTGGTGATTCTTCTTTTGCCCGACTGGGCATTTACTGCCCTGTTTTATGTATGTTGCTGCCATATAAACAACTCTCTGTTATTTCTTACCTGTGAACAATCGCCTTTTATACGTATTATAGATCTGTGAAACCAGAAATGTCCACCTTTATCTCCTGTATCACTGCTTGTATTACCACAGTCTTCACACACAGACTCTCTGTACTACAAATGAATACTACTCAGCCATGGTGCAAGGTACTTGGTGTAGTTTTGCAGTACCTATTCTGCAGTACAGCACAATGATTGTGCTGCACTGCTGAGTGTGCCATCCTTCTCATCAAATGCTAAACTGAGGTCCCATCTGTCTTGAATTGGTAGCAGCTCAGGTGGATGTAGCAGATCCCATAGCACTTATCAAAAAAAAAAAGACGAGGGAAAATTCACCTGTGCTCTAAGCAGTGTCCCCCTAGAAAGTATGAGTGTCACCTTGGGCCTCCCCTGAAAAACAGGATACCGGTGTAATGGGACTAAGCCAGTGTGCACATTTGGATACTTAACCCTACAACAACAAATTTAAAAGCAATCATTTTTCTGGGGATGGGGGCAAGCCTCTATGCACCTCCTATACCCCCCTGCTACTTTTATATATCAACTACATCACACAATATCAGGGAAATAGGATAATCTTCAACCCATTGTTATGTCAATCTTGAACAATTTGGTCTACAGCTTCCCCTCTCAACAAAAACATAACCTCCAGGAAAGCTGCTGACAGAATGAAAAGTTGACAAATTTGACCTGACCCGTATATAGTGGAAAAATAATACAGGTGACATGTGGGCTCTTATTGTGAAACCAGTTTATCAACAGAATGTAAACATCTGTTTAGTCTTGCCAAAGGATAAAGTGACATATGAGGTCTGTACCAATGTGCACACAGTATCTTATGTCCACTCAGTTTCTGACTACAACAAGAACAAATGCAATCTCTAGTACCATTCTGTTTCCAAGCAAATGGGTTCCAAATCTCACGTGTGCTAATCAGTTCATGTGCATCTTCTCCAGAAGTGCTGCTTTTGGCATTCGGTTCATACTTAAGAACTCCAGACCTTACCTTATCTTTTCCAACATCGTACTATGGCTACACAAACCTTTCTTTTTATACACCTTTCACTAACACGTGGTAAATTGCCAGAGATGCAATGAGTTCTCCCTTAAAGCTTTATCTACAATGTATACCCTCTGTGGTCCATTTAATCTTTATGGTCATCCTACTCCTAGTTATATTGGTGAGGGGGACATGTAATTTTGGCAAAGTGCAGTACAAATTTTCTAAAATATTTAGCCAGGCCCAAAAATACCCTAGTCTGTTTCTTTGTTTGTGTTACTCACCAGTCCCTAAAGGACTCTTCTCTCCTCATTTCTTTCCAGTTCTGATAATCCTCCTCTTTATTTATTTTACTTCTCTGTCATACCATTATTGTTTGAGGGGGCATTCATTCTAAGCTTGGCCTACTTAGAGCAATCTATGACAGCTTACACCTTTGCTAGGTGTGAATCCCGGTCTTGATATGAGTTTGCATTCCCTAAATCAGTTAAAGTGTAGCGATGTAAGTTTTAAGTATTACCTTGTCCATTTAAAGATGAAATGTGGCTGTAGCACCATGAAGGCCAGATGAAATGACTTTGTAGTAAATCCTGGGTGGTCAGGAACATAGTCTTCCTTAGCCATTCAGTCATCTAACCTAAGCATATGATAACTCTCAAACTTAGAAATGCTGATGATTTTTGGAAGTCATTGCAAAATATAATGATTCTCTCTGGTGTTGTAACCAAAACTATAGTGTTATTCTGTTCATCACTAGATGCTTTGATAAACCTTAATCATAGCACTATTTTACTTCTGAAACTTCTTTCTTTGAGATTCATGGGTACTGTATCACTTTAAATTAACTTTCTCACTTGTGTTGGTTTCTACATGATGTTTAATCAGATTATTTTTGACAGCCAGTTCTGAGAAGATCAATTTGCTTTGTAGTAGAAATGCTTGTATCTCCAGTTTTTGGGGGTTGGATAATATGTCATGTACTAAGACCTTGGGTACATACAATAACCTTCTCTCTATAAGATTCCTTGGCCTCAACTGCCACACTCTCCATGACATCTGTACCTCTCTCCAGGGCTTTAATAGTCTCATTTAACATACTTATTTGGGGCATCACATTCCCATTTTATATAACTTTATAATTTGCATCATTTATTGTTCTATGACCTCAAAGGTTTCCTGCCACTATATTAAAAGCATGTTCTCAGCCAATGACACTAAGACTAAAACTTGGACCCAGAACTGGAAGTCTCTGTTGTTGAAAATTCTGCATTCATGTTGTGCATCCTCTGTAATGCAGCCTACGCCCCTTTCTGTACACCCTCAGACTGTCAGACTATAAGCATTAATCTGTCACGTAGGCTAGTGTAATACTCCAATACAATTCAAAACAAGATTGCTTCCTCTTACTATGTCTCTTTGGTGAAGTTTAATAACTTCCTGGGATAGCAGTCATACTGAAGGTGAAATGGACTAAATCCTGTTGGCCCCTGTGGTACTTCCCAAATGACAAATACAAGACAAGGTACCAGCTGATCCCATGTTTTCCCATCCTCCTCAATGACCTTCCTTAATAAATTTTAAAGACCTATTGAAACGCTTTACCAATTTTCAGTCAGCGGGTGATATAAGAAGGCTCTTAGTTGTTGTACTGTAAATCACTAGCATAGATAATGCATCATTTTGGACATAAATTGGGTTCCTTGATTAGTAAGCATTTCTTTTGGTATTGTTTGCCACCCCTGAAAATAGTAGAACCAGTTTAATTGCTGGAGCTTTGACACTGGCCTTTTAGAGTGGGATTGCTTCTGGATATTTAGTGACATACACTAGTGACATGCACTAGGACTACTACTACATACTAAATCTCATTATTTGACTTAACCAGTGATACAATATTATCCATTGCAATCTACTAAAAAGTACCTTTTTATTCACATGAGGATGAGTCCATATTTAAAGCCAGGGTTTTTGTCTGTTTTCTGACTCTCATGCAACCATGGACAAAATATTCACTTTCTAATCTGGCTAAGACCCACACCTTGATTTTTGTCCATAGCTAGGTGCCACTCTGTTCGTCAAGTTCATGTCAGTGTGCAGTTTCATGGCAAGATTCCTCAGCTGATGCATTACTTCCTCCTTGCCTTTAGTTACCCTAAGTGGTGTAGCTGGCTCAACCAGTGTCCTGCACCAGTGCCTCACCCCCTCAGCTTTTCAAGTGAAGGGCAAAAAAGAAAAAGTCTGCTCCTTCTGCTGGCACACCAACCAGGGCACCAGATACATACCCCTTCCCTCATGCCCCAGCACTTCAATAGAAGAACAAAAAAAAAAAACGTCTGCTATCAGATACTTGGGACTCCTGAAATGCAGGTTCAGTCTCTGCACTCTACCCCTGACCCTCATTCCTCATATTTTAGTACAATAATTAAAAAAAAATATTTTTTTTTTCTTTTAAACTGTAGCAAAAAATTTCTACAGGCAACTTAGATAACACATATAGTGCTATAGCAATCATGTATAACTACAAATGCAACACTGACTTTTAAAAGCCGATATGGCACTAAAGAGCTATCCAGAATTTGGAATCGGATAATGGATTGAATAGTGGATAGCACCCCCTATACAGTACTTCATTTTGGAGTTCAAAGCATGGATAAGAAGAAGGAAGATCACCATCATGGTAATATTTTTATTGGCTCTACTCAGAGTTACAGCTTCCCACCAGGCCTTTTTAAAAATGTAACCAGCCCACCTAAAGGTGAGCTAATTTACAGGTTTCTTTCCTGTTAGCTTCCTGTGAAGAAGTTATCTTCCAATACAAGCAACAGCCCATACAACAACCATGAATATTCTGTTTCTGACAATCTTGCTTGTTACCTTTGCTTTTTCCTTGTGGGCCTGTGACGTCATTCCAGTCTCACTCCTTACTGTAGTTGATCCTTAGCTTCTGGGGGGGGGGGGTGAAGGGTTTTTCTCCATGTAAGCTTACCCATACTGTTGTCCCCTTTGGGCTCTCTAGTACTATTCATAGGGCCTTTACTGAACCTAAATTTGTTAATGTTCATAAGTGTTGGTAGTTCCCTCTCCTTTCACAGGATAGCAAAAATAGAGCTGTGGACCATTTGTCCTGAGTGGCTACCACTTTAAGTTGGGCATATGGTTTACAAAAGCACTTCTCTCATTCCAGTGTTTCCACAACTTATTAAAATTAGGGAAATCTTTCCCAATTGTCATGCAATGAGTTAGACACAGCACGGATGCAACAGTGTCTTTCCAAACTCAGTTCAGCTCACTACTTGGACAATGGAGCATCTTTTTTTTTTTGTCCCCTTGGGTACACACTGCTACAGCATCTTTTTTTCTACGTGTTTTTGCTTTACAAATATATTGCCCCATTAAAAAGTTGACAATGTTACCAGAATCTAGCAGCCCTTGCAATTCTTTCCCATCTACTAGCATAGCATACTTAAATAGTATGGCAGTTTTAGTTTTGTAGTATCAAAATGCAGTTTCAGCCATTCTAGCAGAAGTCTAACCACATTCCATAGATTCTACACCATCCTGATCTTTCTCAGTATGTTTGATATTTAAATTAGTATTAAACTAGCATTACCAAATTTAGAAGTGTGGCAATATCATAACACAGTGTAGTAGTTTTTGCCTGTAAAGTACATGACGTTATGTAGGAATGATATTTACTAATATTATTTGCATTGACTGCAAGCACGCTAGTATTATTTCTTTTAATTTGTCTAGGGCAGTCTCAGTTTGGAGCTCAATGTTGTATGTCTCACAGCAACCGTGGGTGGCACATTTAATGTCCTGGATTTGGTGGCATTTTCATTATTGTTTACCTCAGACAATGGCACTGCCTGCAGATTTAGGCCTGAGAAATCTTTAAATCATCGGACTATACTGCATTTGTAATTTACACCACTGGTATTGTAAAGAACAAGAACCGTGGTATTTTGTTAGCTATATTCCTGCTTGATCTTCCACTTCTTATTTTTCAGTCCCAAGAGGACTGCAGTGATTTCTAGTAGACCTGTTGTGCTTTCAGTCTGATCTGTGATATTAATACTTGAAAATGACTGTTGGCTTGAGTTGGTGCTTCACTTCAGCACAGAAAACTCTAGAAATAAATCTACTTTCACATTTCTGTTACATAAGTAAACAGGTGGCATATTATTTTTATGAAAAAGATCTGCACACTTTTATGTTCACACAGAGCATGTTGTCAAATATTTCATCCACAAGATGTTGTTATGGCATACTATACATTGCCTGGGTTCTCCTGTATTTGTATTTTTTGTCACATACATGATTAATTGGTTGAATGGTGAACCTTTTCACTGTAGTAGTTGGTGTCTGTGATTAGCAGTGATTCTACCCCTTAATTTCATTTATAGAAGTAAGGACTCTGTTTCAGAATTTAGTATTCATTGTGTACAGGTATAGAAATGTATCAGATATGGACTCATTTTCTACTGAAATGCCAATGACCTAAGCCCTCAGCATAAAAAGATACTATTCAACTAGTAGTACATCTCAATGTTTTCTGATGCAGTTGCAAACCAGCTGCTACCACTGGAAGCTTTTATCATTTGCTGCATATGCAATACAGTATGGCTTCCCCATCCCCCACACACAGCTGGAGCTTGCTCCATCATCTGGATGAGATACCAGGAGTGACATGAGAAAAGGGAGTGTGCATTTTATTTTCACTTCTGAAATGCAGCTATTTTTTACAGTACAGTCTCATGCAGTGGTATTACAGTATCAATTCTGAACACTGCAGATCACATTATAAATGGAGCCAAATTGATATTTTGTACAAGTTAGAGTAAGATAAATGAGTACACTTTAGTTTTAGTCACATGTTCTAGAAGTCATGTTACATTACAGTGACTATTAAACATTGGCAAACCACTTTGCAGTTAAGACATGATAAAGGGCAAATTATCATTCCAGGGGGTCCTAAACGAAAGACCAGTACTGGTAGAGTTTTTATTAGAATCTAGAACAGAAGTTGCTCTTAAAAAAGGAATAATTAGCAGAACATATAAAATATTGCATGATGACTATAAGAATCAACCAGAAGAGATTAGAAAGGATTGGGAAGTGACACTGGATAAGAAATCAACTAAGAAACAAATATGCAACAAAATCTAGAAGATTTATAGTTTTTTGCCAAAAAAGCAATTATTAGAAAATGGAAAACAAAATCTAATTTAAACCAACTATACTAGAAGTAGTGAATATAGTAACATAGATAAAACAACTGGAACTGAGAACTTTAGAAAAGGGTAGGAGCAAACTACATAGGAAAAAATGGAAATGATGGATGGTTTAATTCCAGAATTTTACAAACTTGTACCTGATAACATCTTGAAAATCTTACTCAGTGCATTCCAAGAAGTTAAAACTATAGCAAACATCCCTCCCTCATGGAAATATTCTATCACCTCTCCCATCTTAAAACCAAATAAAGAGCCCAACCTTTGCATATCATACAGGCCAATTTCTTTGCTTAACATTGATTACAAGATATTCATGTCAATCTTAGCAGACAGATTAAATAATATTCTTTCAATATTAATTCATGAAGACCAAACTGGCTTTATCAAAAGCAGAAAGGTACAAGACAATGTAATTAGATTACTCTCCTTAATAGACTTAGCAAACAAGAAAAATGAGCTTTCTATTTTAAGCTTTGATATAGCTAAAGCTTTTGACTCCCTAAGTTGGCCATATCTGTTTAAAGCTCTGCAAAAATACAATTTCTCCCCAAAACTTTATATGATTAGTTAAAAAGCTATATGAAAAGTCCATAGCCTATGTAAAGTTTGGATCTTATCTATCTAGCCCATTTGAAATATTAAGAGGTAATAAACAGGGGTGCCTCCTCTCCCCATTACTCTTTGCCCTGGCTATTCAGCCTCTTGCAAATTATGCTAGAAATAATGACAACGTTAAGGGATATAAAGTGTCAGATAAATTATCCCCCAAGATACAACTGTTTGCTGTTGACCTACTAATAATGTCTAATGATATTAAAAATTCCATAGATCACCTATTACATAACCTAGACTTCTTTGCAAACATCACTAGTCTAAAATTCAATTACAACAAAACTCAGGCACTTCTAGTGAATAAAAATGTTACTATGAAACTTAGATCAAAAAGAGACATAAACTGGGAGGGCCTGCATATTAAAATATCTAGGTATCTTTATTGAATCTAATTATAAAAAATCACTCACATCTAATTACCAACAACTTATAAACTCAATTACTAGTCTAGTAGACAGTTGGAACAGACTCTTCTTCTTCACATTTGAAGACCGACTAACTTTAATCAAAATGATATTGTCACCTAAAATCTTATTCATTGACCAAGCCTAATTCTCCCACCTGCCAAAATTAAACAGAAAATGAATAACTTACTACTCAACTTC
The DNA here is from genome assembly GCF_019279795.1 of Protopterus annectens. Taxonomy (NCBI): domain Eukaryota; kingdom Metazoa; phylum Chordata; order Ceratodontiformes; family Protopteridae; genus Protopterus; species Protopterus annectens. The sequence goes on from NC_056734.1 coordinate 891,733,480, forward strand.
CTTTAGTATCCTAAAAAAACAAGACTTTATCTTCTCAGGCATACCACAAGCTAGGATGAAGGAGGTATAGGGTTTCCAAATATTGATTTTTATTTAAACTCTGCATTTATTAACATAGTGTTGCTTTGGAATAATACTTCTTTTACATCATATTGGAAATTAATAAATGAAACCTTACTTCTTAATAGTAATAGGACATTGCTTGAAACATATGCTCAAATACATATAAGCATCTTTATATGGATTTTAAATATACATTCAAAGTGAAAGGTCAAAACGTGTCCTCACACCTCTTATAAACCAAATATTGTTGTGGTTTAAAAGGCTTATGTTTTCTAATCAATTAATTAAGAATGTATTAATAATTATGTTTCCTATTGCTTACACAAATTAATGTGTGATATCTTTTGATACTCGGAAAATTTTAGGATTTAAGAAGTGTGACCTATTATATTGGAATAAATTTCTCTCAGCTAATAGTATAAGTTCGGCAGACTATTTGATCAGCAGATATTGTTTGCAAAATTGAAATTGGCTGGACATCCAAACTTGTATGGATTTTATACATACTAAGCTCATGTCCTCATTAGAGGCATGCAGTAAGTAAGAGTAACTTAAAAATCTTGGATTTTATCTCAGCAGTTATTAATAGCTCACCCAAGAGCACTTCATACATATCTGTTATTTATAAAATTCTCAGAAATTATTTTAGCAAAACAGATGTTTCTTTTTGGAATTATTCAAGTGAAGTTAATAGACAAGTATTCCTCAGAAAAAGATAAAAAAAACGTTGTTTATAGTCAGTGAATGAATCCACATCTTCCCTGTTCTGGCATATGTACACATGGAAATTTTTACATAGATGTTTTTTCACCCACTTAGATTAGAAATAACGTACAAGAAATATGAAATGAAATGCTGGGGATGTGGATGCCCTGATGCTGACTGGATACATATGGTTGTTAATTGCAAAATAATTTCCCCATTTTGGTTAGACTTTAAATATCTTTGTAAAGCTCTATGGAATGACGACTTTATAATTTCTGACTCCCTTATCCTTTCAGTGTTCCTGTTTCTGAAGTCATTCCTAAAATCAAACATTTTTACTATGGTCTATCCTGTCTATAGCAAGGAAAATTGTTACTAAAAATGGAAATCCCAATCTACTCCTGTCTTTAAAGTTGAGTTTATTCATCTTGTGAAATACATTTGTGAGAATGATATTGCTATTATACAACCAAGGACTAACAACACAACTCATCATTTAATTGCTTAGACAAAATTGTCTAATCTGTTAGAGAAATATTAAGTGTTCTCCTATGTATATTGCTTTTTTAGTTGTTATGGACATTGTATATAGTTCATTTATTTTTTTCTTGTTACTATACTGTTAAGTTATTGTGTTATAAAATGAATGAAAATGTTTTGGGAATAAAAGAAAGGGTGTGAATTGCGGTAACAATACATACAGGAAGGAATGAGGCTTAAAAGAGGGCAGGACTTAAATGAGCTATGTAATGTTTCACTGAAAATGATTGGGTAGATTGTAAGTGATATATAATATTTGCATCTGGGAGTGTCTCAGTATGGTTTGTGATGTAAAATGCTTGAAACTAGGATTGTGCTAGTGTGGTTTGTTTTCATTTATATAAATGTATTATTGCGTATGTCATAAGGATGGTTTAATAAAGATGTTTCTTGATTAAAAAAGGGCAGGAACTGAATAATGTATGTAATGTTGCATAGGTTGTATGAGATATAGCAATACATGTGAAGTATAATGTTTGTAAACATGAACTTATTAATACTTTTTGATTATTTTTATATAAATGTACATTTGCATATGTCTCAAGTGATAATTCAATAAAGGTGTTTAAAAAAAATCAAAGTGGGATATTCCATGGCGACTTTTTGTCACCACTGTTCTTTTGTCTTGCCCTTAACTCATTAAGTGGTCTACTTAACAAATTAGATCATGGCTATAATAATTTGGCTCCCAGAAAACAAAAACGTATAAAGACTTATCATCTTCTTTTGTGGATAATTCAAAACTGTATACGTCATGAGATGAAGAACTGAAATCACAACTGCAAATGGTCAAAACATTTTCACATGATATAAGAATATCATTTGGTCTTGATAAATGTGCAAAACAGGAAAACTGCATCACTAAGAAAACATCAGTTTGGGACAAGAATGCGATATCAAAGGACTTGAGCAAGAGGGAGTATATAAATACTTGGGAATTGATGAAGGATCAATAATGAAACATGAACAAATGTGAATAATACTTAGTAAGAAATATTTTAGAATACTAATATTAATACTGAAAACTGTGTTGACATCTAGGAGCAAAGTATAAGCTATAAACCAATTTGCTCTTCCTGTGAAAACTTACAGGTTTGGAGTGACTGACTGGCCCCAAAAGGTACTCGACCAGTTGGACAGGCAAAAAAAGGATGCTTTACACTTATCAAATGATTTATAAAAAACATTGCATACCAAGATTATATAATCCCCATTCTGAAGGAGGTATGGGCCTCCTCAAAATTGATTATATCTATAGATCTACAATTTTAGGACTGCATACATATCAGGTGACCTCACAAGACCCAAACATAGTGAAAGTTTTAAAACATGAGGAGAATAATTCTAAGATGACTTCCCTGCTTAGTTTAGCAGAAGCATATTGGTGTCAAGCGGGAATGGAAATCAAACCAGAAGTAGATAAAAATCAGGCAGCAACTGAATGTGCCAAAAAAACAAAAGAAAGAATATAAGGTAAAGGATCAGATGAGAAGGCAAGAAATGTGCAGAATGCATAAATATAGTTGCAAATACAGAAAACTATTAGAAAATTATTAGAACAACCTCATGTTGATCAGGATCAAATGAAGGAATGGTTAAGAAGAGGTGAATTATGACACACTTGCTTTCTGCTACTTGCTCAAAAAGTGTTCAAACTCCCTATATAATGACTTCCTATTTCTATGTAGCTCTCCCAACAGCCAAACCTGTAAAACTATATAGCCCCACCAGAACCCAAACTCTAACCTACATTTATAACAACCAGTTTGCTACAGTTTAAAAAGCAGAAATAAAACTTGAATACTGTAAACCTCTGTGCAGCAAGGTATAAACTGTAACAACTATTTGCTTCATTTGTAGTGAATAGTTTACCGCAGTTTAAAAGAAGAGATTATTATTTTTTTTTAAATAAAATATGTTGAAGGAGATTGGCAGCAGGTCACAGAAACAGGACCTGAATGTCTGGGGCAGGAGAGTGTGTGTGTGTGTGTGGGGGGGGGGGTTGTCGTGCATGTAGCCACCTGTTTGGTGTGCTAGTAGAAGGAACAACAGTTTTTTTTTTTTTTTGGGGGGGGGGGCTCTGCTCTTCAATGGAAGAGGTGGAGGGGGTCTAGATCTGACTGTTATTATTTATTTATTTATTTTGCTCTTCTCTTGAAGAGCTAATGGGATAAGGGGCTTGCTCATAGTACTGGACCAGGGCACTGGTTGTACTGGACCAGGGCACTGGTTGTACAAGATATGCTTCTGGCAAGAACACACAGAAGGACAAGAGGAAATGAAGAGTCATAGGAGATGGTAAAACAAGGCTATATTTTTTTTGTGGGACAGTTGCCCATTTTATTAGACTTTCAAGAAATGTAGAGGGGAAAGGTAGCATGAGGAAGGTGTGGTTATGAAAGTGGTGTAGGACCAGCAGTACCAGCACATGAATCATCACAAGAGACAAACAAAGCCTGAAAGGGGAGGTTTTGACACAAATGAGGAGGGAAACACAAAACAGAGTTCCAGTTCACCCATCATTAAATGTCTTATGTCACCTAGTGGAGAAGTGGGCCTGGACACTACAGGAAAATCAAGAGGTGACTGGCACACCACATCCACTGCTGCAGATTAGACTGCATAAAATATGAATATATGGGGAGAGAAATAGAACAACAAAAGAGAAATAAGAAGAAGACAGTGATAAAGAGGAAAACAAAAGTGTTTGTAGTACTAACCAGTAGTTTCCAGAACATGCTGGAGGGATAGATTCCTCTCCCAGAGACTTCCCATACTCTGAAACAGACTACCTATCTATGTCAAACAGAGCTCCTCATTAGCACTCTTCAAGAAAAATCTTGATGATTGGATGGGAGATAGTAAATTCACCCCGGGGATCACTTCTGTGGCTCTGCTCGACAGGGACACAGGAAAATAATTTTCTTGGGTGGCAAAAGCCAGGGTACATTTTTGGCTAGGCTTATGTAGGCCCTAGCCTAGTACCTACCTATGAACCTATGAACCTAAAATGTGTACAAACTGGGTGGCATTACAGACTCTGAAGAATTCAATTTCTGTTATGTATGCAATGGCAAACCAAAAACAGTGCAGAGGCCTGACATGAAAGTGCTACAGAAGTATATGCACCATACGTGTCATGATTATGTGCCATCTAACCAGTTCATTGTGTGCAGAACATTAGCTAAGTCTTTGAGTTGTAATGTGACCATGCAATGAATATCCTGCCACAGATTTTCAAAAGGACTGCATATGAGATTCCTAAACCCACTGATAATATTGTACCATGGTATATGAAAGCCAACATGAAGCATCATCCAACATGTCAACGGTACGCCACTACTTCTCCAGACTGGTTAGTTGTTCAATAATTTAAGAAATACTTTGGTTAAGAAAGTTTTGTTATCATACATGGTAGCTTCACATTATCTGCGTGCATGCATTTATTCATTTGTCTATTGAATTCAGGTAATAAATTCAGGAGTATTGTTAGAAATGATTGCCTTGCAACATAAACTAGGCAAGGCGTGGTTAAACATTTAGTGCCTTCATTGAAGGCTGGGCATTGGGCTGGCACATTGGTACCATAAAAATCTACTGCCAATCATTAGCGGACTGGAGTTCCACTGTGGCGACCCCTAACCGGGAAAAAACGAAAGACGAAGAAGAAGCAGTATCAATGGTAAATCACAAATCACATACAGCAGATCTAATGTTGTGAAAATTATCAGTCACAACAGACAAGTAATTTACAAAAACCTAAAGGAATTTCAGTCTTCATGTAGAGATTCACAGTTCTATGGATTAAAACACTCCAATTTTATCAGAGTAGAAATATATTATTAGAGTCATGCTTGCTTTTAAGGCAGGATAAAATGTGTATAATTAGTATAATTACCTATTCTCTAGGTGAAGTATGGACTTTTTTATATCTATCTCTAAATGTATATACATATATATATATATATATATATATATATATATATATATATATATATATATATGGAGAGAGAGAGAGAGAGTTAATGTTTGGTAACAAGGTAGGTGACCTGAAAACAATTCCGCTACGGCAATCACATCAAAAAGGAGAAACTTCTTGTCCTGGAGGGAGACTCAAAAAGCAGAAAGTTTTTTTTTTGTATTTTTTTATTGTTTTTAAGACTTATGCAGAGTTTAGCAGGGAGAACACTTGATAAACATATTTCAGTGAGTATTCTGAGATTTATATGTTTCCTCAGTACGAGGAGGCCAGATTAACTAAGGAAATTCTGAGTGCGCTGTCTGTAGGGTTATTGGTTTCTAGGTTTGTAGATTAGTACTAGGCTAACTGCCCTTGCGAGCCATTTTAAGCGTAGCCAATTATCCCCTGTGAGATTCAAACCCTGTACTTTGTATTTGTAAGGCAAACACCTTAACCATTAGGCCATCCTCCCAACCCCTAGGCCATCCTCCCAACCCTAACAGTCTATTCTGCTTCAGTATAGATCAGCGATGGTCCTTATGTTGAGCCATGAGGCCAATCAGCAGAAGTAGGCCCTGTGTCAGGACTGCATTAACAATAAGGAACAAAGCCTTTGTTTAAGAGAGGTTGTCCTATTCTTTCAGCATGAGTTATAGACTTCTTTATAGGCTCCTTACAACTAATCAGCTAGACACAAAAAAAGGAGTTCCAAATAAAGCAACTGTACTCTTTGCTGTAACTGTAGTAAATGCCTAAATATAACAGAGTCATGTGGCATTCTGCACGCATGATAATCTTATGGGATTCTTTTTTTTTTAAAACAAGTTTATTAATTTTAACATACAAAATAAATATTATGACAATCTTATGCAAGCAGTTAACATATAAACAATTATAACATCTAATAAGACAACTAAAGTATTTACAAAGATATCCACTCTAGATTAAATCAATTGATTAAACTGTATCATCTTACTAATAAAACTAAGACTGTTTTAACAAGTTTTGTAAGGTAACCCATATATTATAGTAAGATGTTTTCCTAATGGTTCTTGACTTTATTGTCATTAGTTCCATATGACATACTTCAATCATAACATTTTTAAATTCATTAAATGAAGGAGGAGTATCTGAAATCCAGTTTCTAGTTATTATTTTTCTAGCCACTGCTAGAATTGACCATAGTAAAGGAAGTTTAACTTTTTTAACACATTTAGGAACAGGGGTGTTAAATAATATAAGTGACTTAGAGACTATGAAATTATCTGTAAAAAGAGCCTGCAAAAAATCATTGATTAACATCCAATATTTCTTCAGTTTTATACAATCGTAAAACATATGTGCCCAATCAGCATTTATTTCTACATTACATCTCTTACATATGTTATCTTTTTTGTTAATTGTTTTCATCATTAGGGGTGTATAGAAAGATCTATGTAAAAATTTCCAGGTATAAAGTCTCCAATTAATAGAAGAAGTAGTTTTATAAGCAGATTCCAATATATATTGTTTATCTTGTTGTTTTGGTAATTCACCATTAATGGAATTGAAATAATTCCAGTAATTATCTGAACTATAATAGGTTTCATCTCTAATAATTTTATGTATATGTGAGAGCTTACCTTTATCAGAAACCCTTTGTTGTAAATTTAGTATCAAGTAGTCAATCAATATTGGAACAGATTCTTTAATTGTTAAAGACATTAAGTCAAGTTTGTTAGCAAGATGATATCTAAAAGTCTGAATCTCTACCCAACACGTTTCTCTCAAGTGAAATTCTTGCTTTAATAAGTCTAAATTTTTACTTTGTCTGACAGCATCTGATACCAATACTTTAAATTATTCTCTGTGACTAGAAGAGCTCTTTCAGAGGTGGATGATAAAAGAATACCTTGTGTATATAATATGGGAAATAAGATAAAATTCCACTCCTTATACTTAGGATGCGTATATATAAAATTACGATATCTAATAATAATATTTAATGGGTAACTAGTTATATATTTTGGTGTAATAGATGAGGTACAAAACTCTTTAAGTAACCATAACATGGGATTGTTTATAATAGTATTTTTGTGTGTTAATGATATTTTTGTGAAGTGCATGCTAATTAATTCCCAATATTCCTTCCATTTTGCAACATACGACTGATCTATTAGTAATGTTATAACTTTTATAATAGAAGAGATAGTGTATAAATCAAAGTCTGGAAATGCTATACCCCTTGGGACCAACTATTAGTATGTTTCTTTAATGCAATCCTAGGTCTATTAGGTGCCCATAAGAAATTTAACATTTGTGAATTTAATTTCTTAATAATTATTTTTGTAGGTGGGAGTATTATTGATTGTATTATGTATAATATCTTCGGGAATATTATCATTTTAATAATTGTGAGTCTTTCTTCCATGGTAAAAAACATATTATTCCAGCTATTGAAATGAGTTTGTATATTATGAAGACAATTACTATAATTATGATGTATAATGGATTTAATATCTTTAGTTAATATTATGCCTAAATAAGTTATTTGACCTGAATTGGGTATGTATTTAAGAAAATCACTAGTGAGTACTTTTTTCCCTGTGTATATTGGTAATATTTTAGTTTTTTCTTCATTAAATATCAATCCTGAAATATTCTTGAAATCTGTCATCTTATCAAATAATGATCGCATAGAAGAATTTGTCCCTGTTGATGTAATTAAAACATCATCTGCAAAAAGTTGGATTTTAGATATTGTATTTTCGTCTATACCAAATCCATCTATATCATTGCTGTTCCTAATCAAATTAGCCCAAGGCTCCATTATCAAAGTAAATAACAATGGTGAAAGTGGACACCCTTGTTTTGTGCCTTTTAATATGGGTATCTTTTGTGAGACATATGTTCCAATTTTAATGTATGCCAACGTTCCTTTTTATAAATGTTCAATTAAATTCACAAATGTATTAGAGAAATTTGTACACTTCAATAAGATAAACAGATAGTCCCAACTTACTGAGTCAAATGCTGAACTTATATCAAGGCTTATGAGTGTCAAATCTTTCTTTTTTCTGTTTGCATAATCAATCAGAGTTAAAGTTCTCCTTATATTATCAAAAGTAATTCTATTTGTAATAAAGCCTGTCTGATCTGTATCTATTATACTTGGAATGATTGTCTTTAATCTGTCAGCAAATATATTCATGAACATTTTGTAGTCAACATTAAGTAATGAAATGGGCCTATATGATGTGCAACTAGTTGGATCTTTATTAGGTTTCAAGACTGGTGAAATAAATGTGTATTGCCAAGATGGGGGAATTATCAATTCATTTTGAGCTGAAATAAAAACCTTATGTATTAATGAATAGGTACTCTTAGGAAGGATTTTATAAATCTCAGGAATAATACCATCATTACCTGGTGCTTTGTTTAATTTAAGTTTATTTATTTGTGTGATAACCTCTGTATATGAAATATTTCTATCTATTAATCCAGCTTGTTGTTTATTAAGTTTTTTGTTCATGTTTGTAATTATAAAGTTCTTTATTCTATCTTTAGACTCCATATTAATGTTATTATGGTTAATGTTATGAAAGTGATTTCTGAATTCATCTAATATTTCTGGTAAACTAGAAACATTCTTCTTTTTCCTTGAAGAAAAAATTTATTTGATGTGATTTTGTTTATTAAGCTTTTTCATTTTATTTTTAAGTCTATGTAAGTATTTGGGACTTATTGAGTAAGACAAAAAATTGTATTTCTCTAATGTTATTTTGACTTTGTGATTTAAAATTTCTTTGTATTTCTCATTTAATTTGTTTATTTCCTCAATGACTTTTTTGTCCATAATATTTTCCTTATTATTATGTTTATATGAGTCTAATTTATTTTGTATGTCTATTAATTCCCTGTCCCAAGTTTTCCTTTTGTTATTATACCATCTAATACTTTGTCCATATAAATAAGATTTTAAAGCATCCCAAATGTAAATAATGGAGACATCGGGTGTAGTGTTTAAGTCCAAAAAATGTTGTACCTCTGTAAGTGTATAATCTTTATAATCTTTTAGTTGGGTTAGGTATGCAGGTATTCTTTTAATCTGAACATTATGAGTAATATTTACCATAAATTCAAAGACAATTGAATTATGATCCGATATAGGGCATGAAATGATCTTAGAATTAGTTGTCAGCTACCAGTTGGTTAGAAATAAAGACTCTATCTATTCTTGAATAAGTTCTATGTCTGTTAGAAAAAAAGGTATATGGTAATGATTTAGAATCTGCCTGATTATTAATATCATTCAAATGATATAGATTAATGAAATCCTTTAAATGTTTTGCACTAGATATGATTTTCCTTTTTCCTATAGTAGTAGTATCTTTTTCATGTAGGATACAGTTAAAATCTCCTGCTAAAATAACATCTCCTTTAGAAAATGATATAATCTTATTGAGATGATATTTCACTGTATTAGTGCCAATTCCTGGTATCCAGTATACATTAATCAATGTATAGATTTTCCCATTGATCTGTATTGTAACCAGGCAAAACATTCCTTTGTCATCTTTATAAGACTTAATAATTTTTAGTGTGGGCATATTTTTGTTCCATAAAATAGCCACTCCTCTTTTTTTCTGTGTG